>NC_133931.1:41682807-41927807 GCF_031877795.1 Strix aluco
AGCATGAGCTAATGAAGACTGGGCTATTAATCCTTTGGAAGAACCTGTCCTTGTTATTGTAAAGGATTTCGTAAAATGTGGGTATCTTTTCAGCCTCTCTACTGTTCCTCAGATAGCTTCTCTATATTTTCCTATACAAGGCAACAGTGCAATAGTTCTTTAATCCTCTGCTATAATATATTTTAGGAAGATCAATACACTCTTGTTTTTTTAGTACCTGTTTGTTTTCTCACCGAGTGGTTGAGGATGTATGGGACCTCTGGAGACTGTCTAGTCCAAACCCTTTACTCAAAGCACAATCAGCTAGAGCAAGTTCCCAAGGTGGTGTTGAGTTGGAATTTGGATATTTCCAAGGATGGAGACTTCACAGCCTCTCCCTGGAAGAGATTGGCTATATACGTGCAATTCATTATGGCTTGTCTTCCCACACAGAAGAGTAGTTTTTCCTATGTGTAACACTCTCAAGTGCTGTTTGTGGGGTCTTTTTTTAAAATCCTCACATAAAAATATTACAGGCAACCATTGTTTCCAGTTCAACAGTACACGGTTAGTTTATGAATAATTGGAGACAAACACTTGCCAGAGACTGGGTAGTGGTGTTCTCATTGCAGCCCAGACCACTAGAAAGTTTGCTAGTCAAATTCCCAGAGCACAACCACTAAGCAAGCATGTCTGTGAAGAAGCTGATGAGCGTTACTGGGAAATTCTAGCATGTGTTACAATATCTTATACTGGCCTGAGAGTTCAGCTTCACAATACGTCACAGGAGACCAGGTTGATGCTGCAGAAGGGGTGCACCTGCTTTGAAATCTTACAGGCAAGGTGCAAATGGCACTTCATTTATATGTTGCAAGCTCGACGTGCAGATGGTTTTAGTAAATCCCTTATAGGCAGCATGGATAACTTTTATGAAATTCATTTAATGGAAGTTCTCATAAATAATTTCCACACATTATACAGTATCTACACATACTCTATGCCATCTGAGCAGATATCAAAATTCTGGGATTGAGCCAACCAGCTGGTGCAGCTGTGGAGGCGATGACAAGGTTGGTGTCGCCAGCCACTACATTTAGTTAGCACTCCCAGAAGGTGGATTAATTCACAATTAGGCAACCATCTTTTAGTAATTTACTTACCTTTTCCTCTGAGCTGAGGTGCAACCATGATAACCCAGGAAAGAAGAGTGATGGCTTTAACAACTATAAATGCAATCTTGAACAGCTTAATTAAATAGGGAAGGTGTTATTCATTCCAGTCACATGAGGCAATATTCACTCTGTAATGACAACAGTAATAATAAGCCATTGTCTTCAGCAGAACAAACTAGTCAAGAAAATACTCTCTCTGCATCACGTTTTGACACTTTTGGAAACATAAATTGGTTATGATTAACTCTAGAAGCATTGCCTTGTCTTTTGGAAAACAGATGAGTGGATTTAGGAATTCATCCAGCAGAAAGGCAGCCAAGGGCTTTGCTACTGCCAACAAATACTACAAAAGTTCCTCTGCATTGCTCTTACACTTGACCTCAACTCCAACCTGCAATGATGTCTCGTGCTTCCTCTCCCTCTCTGTTCTTTTTTTCTTTGCTTGCCAGATACTCTCTAGGTTTGTTAGAATTTGTTTGCTTGTTTCTGAAATACTAATGAACATTGTTCAGGGATGACAGGACCATCAGATTGATTTTGGTTGCGGTGCAAAGCAAAGATGTGTCTTCCAGTGCAGCAGACAGGAGTGAGCTTGCAGAGGCAGACTGTGGCAAGACCTGCTCTCTGCACTGCCTCAGACTGCAGCTCAACGTTGTGGTCGGGATAGAACCCACTAGCGGGGACTCCTGAAACCAAACAATGTCTCGAAGCCAAAAGCACAGGCAACAGACTAACTAGCTTTTTATTTCATATTTTTTTATGAATAAGTGTGAGTGGCTAATTATACAACTGAACCAGAGAAACACAATACTCTGACTTCTTTAATCATGATTCTGGCAGAACATGGAGGAAAAAACCTCAGTTTGGCTCACTGTCACATATTTCTCTCTTAAAATAAAGCAGCATTTCTAAATCCTACCAGCTTTGAGCAGACCTAGTGCTGCTTTGGAAGGATCCTTTCTCCAAGAAGATAACATCTTCAACACTTGTTGCTTAAGTCTTTTGCACCCATGATGTCCATCTGCACATTTTTCCTGTTCCTTTATTTACCACTCGCACAACTAAATAAACTTCAACTTGTTTTTGTTCCCTTCCCATGAATTCTTCTAACATAAAATATCAATTCCAAAGCCTAGTGTTTCCTATCCTACATACTGCACAAGAAATGCAAGTTACTCACATTCACCTCTGGTAATGTGACCTTTGCTATGGGAATAAAAGCTCCAAAGATTTGTGATTGCTACTCCCTCATTTTTTCCCCAACTGTGATTGCACTGCTTCAATTCTGTCAATAACATTTTCTTCTTCAAGGTAGTGCCTTTGATACACAATCTGATTTTTTCATGGCAACTTGTGATTCATCATCTTTCTACTCATGCCAATATGGTCTCCAGGGCATTTTACTATGAGTTTCTAACATCTTCCCAAGATGGGGGCTATTTTTAAAATAACAAAATAATTCTTTTAAAAATTGCTCCAATGTAAAAAAACCTAAAGTAATAGACTTGATAGAGGTGAACTTGTGTTAGGCTGAAAAGGAAAATGATATTAGCAGTGTTTGCTTTTGCAGATTTTGTCAGCATTCATGTTTCCCAGGGAAACACTACTGGTTTAAGTGCAGGAATTCATAATTTTCTGAAATCTCTGTGATAAATATGAAAACTGACGCTTAAGGAATATCTATTACCCAACCCAAAGGAGCTATTTTTGTCCTGAAATAGACCATGCAGCCAGTAAAGCTTTATGGCTTCTAATCATGAATTTATTTTTCACCTTGTCCTTGAGGGACAACAAATATAGCCTTATTGCCAAGAGGAGCAGCCTTTCCTCAGTGTGACAGATAAAGAATTTAATCATTTGCCTTGAGGCTTTGTCAAACATTTCTTATTGCTCTGTTGACAATGAAATGCCAAAAAGGTCCTCAGAGCACTAATTTTATTTTACTTATTTGTTAGGATTGGTAAGAAATGACAATAGAAAGAGCTAGTTTTTAAACTTAAACATCAACCTAAGAAAATAAATTACCCTTATATTAGTGGGAGAGAAACTATTTCCAGAAAGCCTGCATGTCAATGCAGGTGAGAAGGGGGACAGATCTGAAGGCAAGAGGGCCCACTCACTTTCCTGTAGAAAAGGTCCCATTCAGGTATTTTTACCCCACAACTTGTTCACTACAGAGAAATACTCTCACTCCTCAAAGCTGAAACAGACACCTAGCTCCTGTCATTGGTGCTTCCTGCACAGCAGCATGTATGCTACGTACACAGGAACTACGGTCTGTCAGACTGGATCTTGCCTCAGGTCTGTCTCCCAGTCTTTGCTATCCATTACTCACCCCATTTGTACTCTGCTTCATCAATAAGCATAGATAAAAAAGTTTGTAAAACACTTCAGGATTAATGACATATAAGTGATGTGTTTTGGTTCCCGGGACATGTGCGTGAACTGTCCCACTGACTCACTGAGATTTGCACTGAACCAGTGGTAGCTTCCCAGACCCCGTGGCCAGGCATGCTCCTCCCAGTCTTTTCCTTCTTCCCCTCTCCTCCTCCGGTGCTTGAAGGTAAGGTGGAGTTTGCCAGCTTCTTGGGTGTTTGAATGTTTTACACCTGTGTGTTTCAAACTTTTGCAAAAAGCAACTGAAGTTCACAAATATTGAGTTCCGTGTTCAGTCTGAGTTGAGTTTTCTGTTAGAAAAAACTGTTTCACATGGCTGTTTCTGAAGTTATTTGGGATGAAAGACTTCATTTGTGCTTCAAAAGGCACAAAGTTACTCCTTTGGGAGCACTGCTATCTGAGATAGTCTCAAAAGAGAACAACAGATCCTATTCAAGCAGACTCTGGGCTCAGGTTCAGACACAAACCAAGCTTTAGACCAAACCAGAGCGCTGAGTCGGAACATAGCCAGGTTCAGAAAAAAAATTGGCTACAAATCTAGACCTGGGCATCATAGCTCAGAGCTTGTTTGAACACATGCTTCAGTCCTTACGATTTGTTGCATTATGAGCAAACAGGATACAGTCAAGCGGCTGAAGGCTGCTGCTGAGCGCACTGGGTCATGTGCTGGCAGAGGGACCGTGGCAGCAGCAGACGCTGCCACCTACCTAGAGCCTTTTGTGCACAGGGCCCTGTTAATTTACACACGTGCAAATACAAGGATACCGCTTTTGGGTGAAGAAACCCTTGAGCCAGAGATTGTTGGAGGCAATGCTGAGGGAGTGCAGCAGGGGGTATTGCTGCCTTCACCTTGTTCCTGTACCCTCCCACTCCAGCTGCTACTGGTCAGTTCTGGAAAGCAGACAGTGAGCCAGGTGAAGCTTTTGACTCCCTTGGTCAAGCCTTAAATGCTCAAATGCAAAGACATCATTTAATGTATAAATGCTCTGCAAAAAAGCATCACTGGTATAATGAAGGAGGTATACCAGGGCCAAATGCACAGGCTTTGCAATACTCTTTTGCACTTCTTCTGTGGGGATCTGGGGTATCCTGAGACTCAGAAGTTGTCTCTCTGCCAGCCCTTCTTGGTGGCCTCCTTCCCATGAGAAGGGAGAGTGAGTTGCACTCTGGTTGTCCGTAACTGCACCAGGGCCTGGTGGGAGCCCTGGCCAACCTGTATAAATCAGAAAAGGCTTGGCAGGCTCAGCTTGGTACTGGCTCCTGCCCCCAGAATGATCTCATGGGGAGAGCTGAGGAATACTGCTCCCAAAAAAGATGAGATGCATTTTCACACAATCTGGTTTTCCCAAGGAACTACAAACACAATCTACTTGGCAGGGTGAATTATTGCTGTAAGAGGGCTTGTGCAGGTGAACAAACACTTCTGTCATTTAAAGTGCACTTGAAAAGCTGCAAAAGACAGTAATTGCTCTTTCTTTTTCATTTTGGAAGGACAAGATACTATTTAATAGCTGGTAGGTCTTGGAACAGCAAACTGGATGATATATTCTTTACCACCTCACTTCAGCCCCTTTGCAAGGTAAGAGAGAGCTCTTCTGTTGTCTGGGTGACTCCCCCACCCATACCCCAGTGCTACATATGCCATAAACAAAAGAAGGTCTTGACCTACAAGAGTCACCAGTGACAACTGTGTTCATCCAGTCATTTGTAAGTAACCTCTTAAGGCAGAAAGATGTTTTACAGAAAAAACAGGCTGAACAGTCATTACATGGCCACTATCTGCACCGTAACTGTGATATAAACTATAAGCCAAATGCTGAACATTGCTATTTTCTGAAACAATTAAAACCCCCCATTTTTTTTATAATATGCACTTAGAGATTAAGGTAAATTTCTGCATAGTGACAGAGATCTTTATTTCCAGTGAAGTTGGAAATGGAAAAGGAAAAAGCAGGTTAGCAGTCTTGAAGTTATCCTCTCTGTTTTTCCTACTTTGTCAGTTTGATCCAAATCAATGTTAGTTTTTCTGCTAATTTCAGTGAGACTGTGTCAGGTGCTCGCTGACAACATCAGTGTCTTTTAGCTAAGACAGTACTCATTCATCCCTGGTGGAAGTTTTTAACCAAGGTGGAAGCCTTAGTGTTAACCTCGACATCCAGATCTAATCTGTTAAACAGTGATAGTGATGCCTCCTTCCAAATGTAGTTTTAGATTTACAGATGAATAGTGTTATGAAAGAGGATGGTGCCACACAGTCACTGTACTAATTACTACATATACTCACAGCTATCGCTACCATTATGTGGAAGTCCAGGGAACTGCCTCTGGGAATGAAGAATGAGACATCTCTTGTAGCACAGCAAAACTAAAAAACAGAGTTCCAGAAGAGTCATCCCTAGCAAACCCTTTTCTGAGATTACAGCTGAAATAACAGCAACAATTGGTAAACAGGCATTAATCAAGCCAGCAGATTTCTCTTAGTGAGAGTAATTAGCTACTCTGCCAGCTTCCAGTCTGCTCTGGAGTGGTGATTGGCTGGTAGAAAATTTTCATGGCAGACATGTGAATGTACACACCCGTACACAGATCCTGACCAGATTATAAATTAGCTTCACCATGGAAGCTTTGATGCATAAAGGCTGCTTTTAGAAAGAGAAGTGTTCTGTACAAAGCCACTTAGTGTGATGTCTTAGTTCTGTGGATGGCAATACGACATTTTCCATTTATTTTTATGAAGATAGGATTTTACCTTCAGTTTTACTTGCATGTATTCTCTCTCCACAAGCCTAATCTTCAGGGGCTTTTCAGCATTTGTCAGATCCAAGTGGCAGAAGGAGATAGGCTGGTTTTTTTTTTGTGCAAAGAACGTATTTTTAATGGATTCTGCTAAAACCTGGATTAACCTGACAACAGATACACTTGGGTATCCACAGCTGAAACAAGGTCTAGCTCCAGTTTTTGGGTCCATTTGAGCCCACCCATAACGTTGGGGAAAACTTACACAATTCCACTTCCTCCATACATGAAGTTACTCATAGATATCTTCACTGAACTAATCCCTCAGTTTACTCCATCCTAAAGCATACTTCTAAGCTAAACTGCAACAGCAGAATCCATTCGATGCAGCGGATTGGCAGCCTGGGACAAAATAACTATAGAAGCATAAAAAGGAAGGAAAAATAGAATAAAAATACAAATATTTACCTTCTGTGGGGCACATTCACAAAGACTAATACTTCTCAAAAGCAGGTAGTAATTCTGAGTGCCCAGCTGAAGCTTGATGAAAGAGATCAGATTTCCAGAGGTACAACACTGAGCACTGTCAGACTCCTTGGGAATTCTGTAGTTTGGATCTGAAAAGGGAGGAATTCAAAATCACTAGTCACCCAACAGAAATGTTGGCCGATATTAATGAATTTGGTCTCATTCCTAATTTTCTAACCTCCAGCTGGGTTTATTTGTAAAACCGTTCCATTTCCGTTCAAGTCTTCCTGTCCTGATTTCTTGATCTCCTGCTCTTTTGGCTTCTTCCATTAAAGGAAAAGATAGATAAAAAGGAAAGATAAGGGAGCTCATTTTGCATGCAAGAAAACACAGGCCGCTGACAGTGTCTTCACTGACTTTACAGGCTGGAGTGATGGGCTAAGGCCAACTGGATGAGTTTCAATAAGGCCAAATGCCGGGTTCTACACTTCAGCCACAACAACCCCCAGCAGCGCTACAGGCTTGGGGAGGAGTGGCTGGAGAGCTGCCAGTCAGAGAGGGACCTGGGGGTGTTGATTGACAGCTGGCTGAACATGAGCCAGCAGTGTGCCCAGGTGGCCAAGAAGGCCAATGGCATCCTGGCTTGTACCAGAAATAGAGTGGCCAGCAGGGACAGGGAAGTGATCTTACCCCTGTACTCGGCACTGGTGAGGCCGCACCTCGATTCCTGTGTTCAGTTTTGGGCCCCTCACTACAAAAAGGACATTGAATTACTCGAGCGTGTCCAGAGAAGGGCAACGAAGCTGGTGAAGGGTCTGGAGCACATGTCGTACGAGGAGAGGCTGAGGGAACTGGGGGTGTTTAGTCTGGAGAAGAGGAGGCTGAGGGGAGACCTCATCGCCCTCTACAACTACCTGAAAGGAGGTTGCAGAAAGCTGGGGATGAGTCTCTTTAACCAAGTAACAAGCGATAGGACAAGAGGTAATGGCCTCAAGTTGCACCAGGGAAGGTTTAGACTGGATATGAGGAAGTATTTCTTTACAGAACGGGTTGTTAGGCATTGGAATGGGCTGCCCAGGGAGGTGGTGGAGTCCCCATCCCTGGAGGTGTTTAAGAGTCGGGTTGACATAGCGCTGAGGGATATGGTGTAGTTGAGAATGGTCAATGTTAGGCTAATGGTTGGACTGGATGATCTTCAAGGTCTTTTCCAACCTTGATGATTCTGTGACTTCTGCATGTTTCTGTCTTCCTTTTGCTATTGCTGTTGTTTAAGTGCTGATGTGAGCAACCCATGTAGCTGGAAGATGACGTGCCTAAAATGCAATCCCATATCTAATGATCATGTAGAACACACAGATGTCACATATGAAGGTATGGATGTATCTCCTATTGTAGAGTGCCAGTAATGTGCAAAGTGCTATTCTCCGGCTGTGCTTCTGATGTATCAAAGAGTTTACAATTAAATTACTCAAATCCAAGGCCGTACAGGTCTTCTACCTTTCTTGTAGTCAACAATTTATATGTACATGAATCAGACAGTAGAGCCAAAGTTAAAGGCATGAGTCTTGCAAAACAACGCTATTCAAGCACATTAAATCTTTGCAAGGCTGAAGCCTGACTGGAAAACCCAATGGATAATGGAGTCCGTGTTCACCAGTAATTTCTGCTGGAAGGATTTTCAACTCATCAAAGTAGAGGAAATCATCTGTGTTATTGTTTTATACAAACTATTTTGTGTGTCTTATTTTTCAGTTAAGTAGACTAGAGGAAGAGTCAAGTTAAGTGTCAATTTCATTAGATTCTTTCACTTTTTATTTACCTTAAGGATATATATATTTTGTATTTTTTATTTACAATGGGAAATAAAACAATAAAACAACCTTTAGCCACTTCCTTGTGAAAAGCAAATATAACGTAGCAAGCTCTGCCTTCTTCAATATTTGTAAAGCTTGCTAAGGCTTCACATGTATGTGCCAAACACTGCAGATACAATAAACTGTGCTTTTTCTGAAACAACATGTATATATGCTACGAAAGCATGAACAGACGAGAAGCTTTCTGAGGTACATCAGAATCACTAGGAGGGCGAATTGCTCCAGAATTTGAGGCAAATGCTTGTGGCACAATGTTGTGCTGTGAGAGATGCCCAATCTGGCCCTGCATGAGCCTGTTGTACCAGCCATGCCTAGCTGTGTTAAAGGGCATTGTACCAAAGGTAAACAAGCAGCATCAGTTTCTGCCGGGTTCATCTGACTATTCTGCTTCTCCAAGTTGAACTTAACAGGATGTTTGTTCGTTTTAGGACTCTCTGGCTTCTTAAGTATCATTCACTTTATGTGTAGTAGCACAACTTAAGCAGAGGAATGGTGAGCATGTTGCTTTTTCTCTATCTGACCTCTTCTACAGCATCAAGATTGAGATCACTTACTGGGAACTGGTCAAAGTATGCATGAACTATCTCAGCCCAGGAAGAACCTTAAGGTCTGGTTTCCTACTTCCATTAGCCATCAGGCCATTACCTAAAAGTACAAAGCACTGTTACTCTCCCATCTGATGTATTTGCAAAAGAGTGACTTTGTTTGCCACAGAACAATTGTAAGTGCCACATTTGTAGATGGGGACAATTTCAGATGTGTGGTTTAGTATTATTGAGGTAACACTCATTTGGAGAGTCAATATCTTTTGTTAAATCAACTGATGGAGTTGGAAAAAAACCCTGCTGTAGCTGAAAATAAAAAAGCTAGGAGCCTTTCTGCTCATCCTAGGTAGGATTTGTGTCACTCTGGGACCCCAGTTTACAAATAGTCTGTATGCTAACTGTAGAGTTTGGGTTTCTTTCTGACTGCATAAGATAAGAGCTTAACTTGTTTGTGCATAAACTTGTCTACATGGAACAGACAATCTTAAAATCAGAGAGGAAAAATCATGGGAACATGGATACACTATCCTTTAAATTTCTCATGCAAAAACAAAGAACACTTTATTTTATATTACTTTATTAGGAAGAAATAAAGGATGTCTAAAACTCTAGGGCTTTGCTAGTAACACTGCTAGCTATAATACTGTTGATAACAAGCCACATCTGTTGATTATGCCATTTTGAGTGCTCCCTCCTTTCACGTCTTTCTCCCTTCCACAGTCCCATATTGGCATCTGTAATTAGCTGTGGCCTTCAGCAATAACCACTGTCTCCCAAGCCTACCTTCTTCCCAGGGCTTTCAGTAGCAGTATCCACTTAAGAGTCTCAGATTGACTTATGAAGAAAATTTGTCCTGTCCATATTACAAGTGACAGATAATTACTAGGCACAGAAAAAGGAAGAGAGAGATCAGAGAACATTAAAAGGCAAATACTCAACAATGAAAGAGTAGTCTGGGTGCAGCATATCCATGAGAAGGGCTGGGAGCACAGAAAGAGGTTGTTGGGCCAGTGATATCCACGTAGCACTGACACACTTCCCATCCAATGAGCCACAGCCTGTGCTTAATACCTCATCTATCATTGTGCAAGATGTGCTGTTCATTTCCAAGGAGTGAGTAATAAGAACAACTCCTACATGTGCATACACCCCCACACAGGCACACTTGAAAGGCAGGAGTGTCCTTTCCCCATAAGTACCCTGGAGGTGCTTCTTTTTAAAGAACCACACCATGGGACTTGTGGCAGTCCTAACTGTTGCTGCTCATGCCCAGTGGCTTTATAGGGTACAGCTCTTAAACAGTACAGCTCGTGGCCACACATAGGCCTGTTATTAATCCACAGAGAGAAGAGGAAATGAAAAGAAGTGATAAAGCACAAAAAGCAACCTAAGTGCATACATGGAGCTATGGGCTCTTGCTGCACTAGGATACCTCCATGCAAATCCTGCCTGGCCCAACCTTTGGGAAGTCCGACAGAGGCTGATGGATCTGCTCTGCTTCCACAAATCATTCCCTGCCAAATGTGTGGGGAAGGACCTTTGGCAGTGAACACTTTACCAGCAGGGGTTGCTGCTTGTGCCTGAAGCTGAGACCCAGCCGCCAACATGTCTGGCACGTCTCGCCTGGGGATGGGAGGCAGCACAGCAGGGCAGGGGCAAAGGGAGGCAGAGCCACTCTGGGAACCTCTCAGCCTTTGGCAGAGCCAACTGTCACTGCTTGCTGGGATATGGGATATCTGTGGCATCAGGGGTCCTTCCCACCCTGCAGGGAAGCTAAACTCACCTGGCTTTTGAGAGCGCACCAGTCTTCAGAGCTGCCAGAATTAAAAACGTGTGGGATTTAGTGCAATAAGTTTGGCTGCTGCCAAGCACTAATGGGAAAAAAATCACACAAACCTGTGGTATTCAATGATGGACAGTCTTTATATTCCCATTTTAACTGGACAATGGTCCCTTGATAATTGTGTCAGATAGGCAGAGGCCTCAGTAGGAGCACTGGGCTCTGTTACAGCAGCAAATGACTGTGAATGCAATCAGAAACATGCTCTGCCCCACTTGCGCAGCAAAATCAGTAAGGTTGGGATGTAATCCTAAAACTGACTTCACTGTTAGGATCCAGCATCCCTAAATCAGTCCCATGCAAAGGAAAGTGATGACAGTTAGAGAAAGTAGGACCATATTTCCTTTGAGGACTCATCTTCCCCTATGAGGTATGTCAATTCGATGTTACTATTAAGTCCTGTGGCTGGTACATGTCAAAATGTTAGTGCACACTCTTATCATCTTTGTATTTCTCAGCAGAAGGCTGCTTATAGAAGTGACAGTGATTTCAACTTCTTGCATGTGAGACAAACTTTGCTGCCTTACTAGAGAGTTTTGAATTTTTTAATCAGAAAAAAAAAATAATTAAAGGAGATTGTGTATTAGAAGGGCATTAGCAGAGCTTTCCCACTCAAGACTGACAGAAAAGCACTGAAAATACAAAGGACAACACAAGGCAAACATCTGTTCAAATAAAGGGAGTTAGAGAACTGCCTTTTGTTGCACTGAAGTAATATTCCACCTATAAAAATTAACCACTGTGTTTCTCCCCACACTTTATCCCCTATTCAGTTCTCCTTAGGATTATGTTTACTGGAAAGTTTTGCTTGTGTCATTTCTTTTCATAGCAAGCTAATTTGTGGTTCCATGTAGCTTAATCACATTTTCTTCAGCATTCTATTGACAATACTAGCCTGGGACAAATAAAAAGCCATCATTCAAAGGAATAACATACCTTCTTAACACAAGCTGACATAGGAAAGCAGGCTAGGGCTCAGACAATCCCAAACCTGCTCCATTAAGAGATGACATTTTTAACAATAGATCTGTCGGACCCCACTGGAAATAATGGGCTCTCATCATGGCGGGAATTAGCGCGCGCGACAGGTGATTATGTTCTGGAAATGTTCCAGTGCCAGCTGTGTTGCTGCATGTTATTTGTAACCTCTGTAATTGCGGCTTTTCAAAACCATTTTTATTTGGAAAGCCAGTATAGAAGGACAAAAAAACCCTACCACCATTTGTTCAGGGAAGAAAAAAATCAGCATATCAAAGCCTGAACAGTAGTGCCCTGTTTTCTGAATTGCTGGCTTAGACTCCCTTATTCTAGCAAAACCCCAAACCCTAATGTAATCATTGTTACATGTTTCCCCCTTTCCTCATAGTCCAGTTACAGTTCCTGCCTACAAATGAATGGACCAACAAGCATCTGCTCAATGGCTGCGAAGGCAATTCCTTCTGAAATATCAAAACGCTTGAAAAGCTGAGTCTGTTCACAAGGGTCACTTGAGCAGTAAGTAGGCAGTCTTCTGTGTGTCTGGGGGCTGAATCAAGTAACAGAGAAACGAACCATCTAGAGTTGTTCCCAAATGAGCTTCATGTGTATTTTCAATTGCCCATGCTTTTAAATAGCTGGCACCATCAGGATCTGCCTAGAATGAGCCTGAGTAACGGCATGAGCCCCCTACCACCAGCTTGTCCTTGCTGCTCCTCTGGTTAGGTCACTAGTTTTGTCACACCTAGTCACCGTTTGATCAAAACCACCCATGGAGAGAGGACATTAATTTAATTTGCTCTGTACAGAGCAGAGCAAACTTTTTCTTGTTACACGGATAGTAATTCTTTCACACTCTTCATCTGACTTGCCTTGGCACTTTAGGAAAATTCTAGTCCTTGAATCTCCTTCCTTAGATCACATTTGAATATAGATTTAGAAATTGGTGGGAGAGGGTTACTCTGCCCCCCAAAATTACAAAAATTGCCTGCCCATTATGCAAGTGATGAATTACTAAGGCAGTAATGTGGGTAGTTATATTCCTGGTGGAATAGATAATCTAGGCGTGAATCAGCTTTTCTCCATTGCTGTATATTCAGAGCAAGTACTTTTATATCTGACATCCATGATTTCTGAAACCACCAGAGGAAAAAAAAGTATATAAAAAGAAGTCACATGAGAAAGGAAGGAAGTTTTAAGAGCTTTCCTAGGATTTCTAGTTGCCAGGGTAACCATTTTACTTGGTAATCAATATGTTTGGCATGTTTCTATTGCTTTGTGACTACTCCCACAGACAACACTGAAAGGTGTTTGGGGAAAACACTGGAAGTGAAGAAAACTACAAACTTTGAAAAAACCTGCTTCAAATATGAGAAAAGGAAATAACTTATCCCCCAAATAGTCTAAGGCTGTATCAGATTTTCTTGAGAAGTAATGGAGTAATTTTCTTTAATAGGTTTGTAGGATTTGAGAGGATCCTTTGGAGTATAGAGTTTCAGTACAATGCTTGCCAAGCTGAACAAAAACTAGAATTTAGTTCCTACTCATGTTAAATGTATTGCATTGTGCCAATTATTTTGTGGCAATAAATGAAGCACTACCTTTAAGTGAGCAACTCCTAAGCTTAAAAAAACACATAGCAAGCCCACCACCAAGCTACTTCAGCAAAATATCTGAGCAATGTTATCTATTTACATTTATTTTTAATAAGATTGCAAATATTAGACGCTGATCCAATGTACATTATTAAGAAATTTAGGAAACTTCCTACATAATAGTCATGTAGTGTTTTCTATCCGAGTCTTCCAGAGTGTTTTTGTAAATACAAGTAAGTATTCTTATTCTAAAGGCAAACATTCACTGGCAAAAAGCAGTAAAACTATTTCCTCAAAGCTTTTCACAGCAAAGCAGGACGTGACTTGTTGCTATGATTATGACTGATTCCTTTGTAGACACTTCCATTTTTCATATGTCTGCAGTTACATGGAGCAGAAGCTTATGACCCAATCCCTCTTACTCATCTCCTTCCCTGTTGCTTTTCTTTCTTGGGCTGCTGCATCACAAGGACCACATCAGACGTCTGTGATGAAGTTGACCTAGGTTAAGGAGGTTGCATGACCTAAAGTCCTGAGTTTCACAAGGAAAACAGCAAGACAGCTTTAATACGCTTGTCATTTTTCAGAGCCTCGTCCTACCCCCGCGTTCTGAACAGCTCTTATACCCATGAGACATCAAAATGTTAGAACTATTTATTCAGTTCAGCCTATTTTTTCTTGCAGCCTTTTTCAAACAGAGAATCTTCAAAAAGTTCACAGCTCAAGATAAAATTAGAAACTGCTTTAAAGAACTTGCTGCAGAGATGGCGAGATTGCAAGAGAGAAGACATAAGGACATATGTCAGAACAGAAAAGGAAGAAGTTTTTATTAAAATGAACGTCTGTACAGATGGGCATTTCCCATAGCTACAAGGCAAAAAGAAAGGGGAAAAAATGCCAAAATGTTAATAAATGGAGTGGGCTATTAATTTTATCCATTGGCATTTACTTAGTTCATAAGGCATCCTTCCGTTTGTTTCTGGATGGTATTGTGCAGATTTTGTGGTCTCTGGAGATACCACATGTGAACATTTCTCTTTACAATCAGTTCTTACTGAACCAATTCAAATTTTCTTTCTCTGAAAAATAATCAGAGGCCTTGATGGTGAATTTAGTGTTCCTGGAAGGTGACAGAGGCCTCTGTCATTGATCATGCCCCTGGTAATTGGTGTTGTGGTAAAGGCTGTTCCCCTCCTGGGAAGTGCTGCAAAGTAACTCTGAGATACCCTCGTCAGGTGTTTGCTTCATCTGTGGCACTTGTCTTCCTGCATTTTACATTATCTATAAGTAATAACTACTAGTGTTCTTGTTTTCTGTTATAATTAATGACTCCTTTTGTGGCCATACCAGTGGGACCAAGAGCTCAGGTACCATTGCCTGATGAAAAATAAGCCTGTAGAGCACAAGGCTGTCATGCCAGTATCTGTTGTTTCTGATAAAGAAAAGGGAAACATTATGTTTGCAAATCAAACTGTAAAGGCTTCCCATCTCTGCTCAGGAAAAAGGACAGACAGCACGTTCACAGTGAAGCCACAGATGATGGTCTCAGTCAGCGCCCTCCAGGCAGCTCCACACCGCAGCTCCTGGAGCCGGCCTGCACCCAGTGTGCATCCAGCTATGTGAAGAGATGGGTAATGGTGGGGCTTTTATACAGTCTACTGCAAAATAACCCACTCAGGACTTCACTGAGACATTTGGCAATTCATCTGTGCTGACCCCTTGGCTGTGACAGCCAGGGCACCAGCAGTGCAGAGCTAGTTTCCAAGCTGAGTTGGATACATTCATGGTGTTTACAGACGCCGGCAGTGTTAGCCTTCAAGCCTTTACTAAAGTATTTCTTTTTTGTTCCTTAGACCTGCAACTCTTAATGACATAAGATTTGTGACAAGCTCATCTTGCATAAATAAGGCAAACCCACTTTCTTATCCTCATACTTTCAAACACAAAAAAACCCCATCCCTTTCCCCCATAATAATTTTTTTCAACCGCATGATGAAACTCCTGATGTGGAAGCCCAATCTCATATTTTTTATTTCTTGCAGTTGACAATGCTGTGTTAAAGTCTGTTCTACCAGCAGGAAGGAGCCATCAAGTTGGTGGTACCAATTATTTGAAGTCTAACCCCTCTTGGTCACTCTTACAGGGAGGAAAGAAATGTGGACAGGGTACGTCTTTCCCTCAGGGACCCTCCTGATGCCTAGCTTCTCTGCTGCACCACATGCTTGTCTATACTACATATTAATTATTTTAAAATACATATTAAACTGGAGTTAGGGTTGAGAATATATACCAGTATGTTAAGGTAATAAAACCTTACGGGGATATTGTAATTATCCCATAAAGAAACGTGACAATCCCAGTGACTTGAGATGAAGCATAAAAGAAATGAAATTAGGTTAGAGATAGGGAAAATGTCTCCATATAACCTTTACGAGGCTCTCTAGTGAGATCTTGAGAATTAAAAAAAGAAAAAAATATCTTCTTCATAAGCAAGCAATCATTGCTTTATGTTCCTATATTATTGAAGTACATATACCTAACCCAGACTAGCTGGCGGTAGGCTAAACTTGATTAGTATTGCTGATTGCAAAAGTTGGGTCATCTCTGTCTTGGTTTACAGTGCTCTTCAGAGTCGGGTTGCCACACACTGGAAGCACCAGTGAAGACATAAACACATAAACACAGCTTTTGCTTGGACGAAGCTTTTCCAGACTTGTTGAGAGTGTGCTCTTCTCACTCCCTTCTCTTAGAAGGAATTTCATTGTTCACACTTGACAGCATTCTGTTGTCTGCAGATGTTTCTTAATTGGTTTCAGTTCCAACAACACCCATATGAGACCTACAAAATGAAAAATAAAATGAAATTTGATTAAATGTTATGAAAAAAAGCTAAGCATGAAACGGAAAGGTTTCATGAGTAAAGCAAAGGAAAAATAAATAAGTTGCAGTGGGATATAAGATGGCTAGATTATTATGGTGCACCTTCATTTCCATATTGCACTTAAATTCAGCAGTATTGTGATACGCTGACTGTACAGCCGAGATAATAACAATATCAAACTCAATCAGACTTCATGGATTCCAACCTTTCCAAAGGCAGCTTGCAACTGTGAGATGATATAGTTATCCATGTAACTGCAAAGCAACCTAGATGTATGCAAGAGTGCATAAATGTCACCAAACACCTGTAGTGATTGTCATTAAGTTGGAATTCCAGGCTGGGTGGGATGCTAGCATCATGCAGAACCATATGCAGGAAAATGAAAAGAGGTGACAAAATCAAAATAACTTTATTCTGTGTGTGTGTTTATGCACACATGCGTGTGTGCCTGAAGTAATGAACAGCGTGTTTGTCTGGAGGAGGAGGAACAGGCTGATGCCACCCTGGTTTTGACATTATGCTCAGGTACAGGGTAGCTATCAGCCTAGGTTTAGCTAAGCTCAGAAATCAGCCCAGTTGTAGCCACAGTTCAGTATCCTAATCAATGTGTTAATCCCCATCTTGTGTATTGATTGCCATCTGTTCTCACTACTGTTTTTCTTTTTTATATTCACCCTTTATTATTCCACGTTGCATTACTCTCATTTATTAGTAATGTCAAGATTAGTGTCTTAACAAGACAAGCACTAACACTTTCGTGACCACTCTCTGGCAGTGCTGTTCCTCTGGTTCTGCCCCATTGCCACGTGCATGTGTGCTGGGGTATAATTTTACTCATTCTTTCATTACTTCTGTTCTCAGAATTAGGCATCCAGTGGACTCCATGGTTTATGTGATATATTATACTACATATATAGTTCTTTATTATATTATACCATATGATGTAGTGCCTTGCAGCAGAAGGGGACTCATCTTGATTACCCATCTGATATAGAGTTTCTGTGTTGATTTAACTTCCTAGACCAACTGAAATGTGGCAAGGTGGTGATGGGTTTTGCTTGTGTGTTCATCATTTATGCTGTAGGTACTATATATTTTGCTATGACATGAGTCTGGGCTGCTGCACTTGAGGCAGGCAGAGCCCTGTCAGGGAGGGGAGAAGGAAGGCAGCAGGGGAGGATGTTTGTGCAGCCTGAGCTTGGCTGCTCAGGACAGATGCTGCATCAGGGAGCCTGCCATGGCAGTGGGGCTGAAGGCTCCTGAGCAGGACAGGGAGGGCAGAGATGCAGCCAGACCTCGAAGGTGATGGAAGGAAAGATGTTCTCCCAAGGATAAACACTGTGTAAAGTTTCTTGCAATTATGAAGCCACTTAAAGTTCCTGGCCTGCAAGCAAGACTGAAGGAAAGGACCTGCCCTGAAGAACAGGGAGTTGGGGATGTGGGGAGGAAAAGATTTGTTTACAAGACTTTTTGGTTTAATCTGTTTCAGATGCAGATGATTCGGGTTTCCTTGGTTGCAACAGTGACTTTGCTCTAGCTTGTCTTCTAGTGAAACAGCTGCAGAGATTGAAACAGTTTTCATGTGATCAGCAGAAGGAAAAGGTATAAGATCTACCTCGAAGATCTGCCTCACATTGGGTTGTGCCACATTAGTTTGAGTAGAAGTCCTTTTTCCCCTTTTCATATCTAATTCAAAGCTCCTCTTTTATGCTCTGTTTGAACAAAGCAGATGAAATCCAGCCAGGCTTTCAGCACAAAAGGGGCCCACTGCTCCAGAAGCCAACATGAGTCCTGGTACTGTTTTTTTCCTTTCTTGGTGGCTGTGCCTGCATCTAAGTACTTAAATTACCCTCAGCTCCCTGCTGAGGACCCTCAAATAGAGAAAAAGTGACTGCAAGAAATCAGTCTCCCTTTGGTTACCTTATTTATTCTGATGTAGACACAGATGAGAATTCTCTACATATCCAGACTTTCTAGTGCAATTAAGTGCTATATAGTCCTAGGGATGTCATCCATGCAGTTTACTTTACTTCAGTCTTGGTCCAAGCTATTCACTGATCAGTAAGCTTTGTTTTCCTTAGCGCAGGGGTAGCTGCTAGCTCATATGCTACAGCTAACTGCTGATTTTTTCTTCTTTCTCTTCACATGAGAGCTCTGAACTTGTTTCTTTTCTATAACTCATATAGTTTAAATTTTTCTTTCTCCCTTCTTGCCCCTGCCTGAGATCAGCTTCAGCTGGTGAGCAAAATCCATACTGATACCTCATGATTTTCAGTCACAAGTGCTAGTACTATAGATGCAGTCTGTTTTCTTGGACATTTTAATAATCATAATCTATGGTAGTAGTTACATTTTTTTATAGTACCTCTCCCACCTTCTCGTCACATGTAAATGTCAGTACTGCTTCAGGAATTCATCTGTCATCTTCTTCCTTGATTTGATTTTTTGATCCATCTAAGCCTAGTCCAGACTCTTTGTGCTTACAGCCATTGCTTTTAGTCAGCTATAGGCTGGTCCTCAGAGATCTGATGAAAGCTACATTTTAGGTCATGATGGTTCTTTGTATGCCTTCAAATGTGAGTTTATTAGAGCCATCAATCAAAATACATGGTAAATAAAAAGTATGACTCTCCCTGGTGCTAGATATAGTATTATTGTTTGCCACCATCTACTCTGCCCTCAGCCAGTTGCACGTACCTTTTAATCTCTGTCCTGTAAGCTTCATTCTGTTCAGGTGGCATGTCACATCGACGTGCTAATGAGCTTGCAGCTTAAACAATGCCACATATGTTGCTAATATAAATGCTGAGCACATGAGTTTTCATGCAAAGTATGTTTTGAAAAATAGGCTGATTATTGTGAAGAGAATCAGGAACGTGCAGATGGCAACTCTGTCCCGGTCCTGCTCTCGGCGAGGTGACCCCTGCTCTGTTGTGCCATGAGAGCCCATTATTCTGGTTAACAATGCTGATGCAGCCAAAGTCCTTTCATGCATATGTAGCATCAGAGATTTTTTTCCTCTGAGTGTATCAATATCCCTGGTTCCTTTATTTCAGAGGTCACTGTGGCTCAGATAACAGGATTTTTATTTACAGAATATGAATGAAATTTGGTAAATGCTTACACAGCATTATAATCTCTTTCGGTTTAATATATTTTTGTGTGTTGTTTCAGAGATTGCCAAGATACTGGGCTTGGTATGAGGCTCCTGAATGTTCAAAGGACACAGCACACTTGAGATCACAAAGACTTTTCTCATTAATGCCACTATGCATTTCCAAGACATGCCAGTATATAATTCCTTCTCCAGCATAGCTAAAAAGCAGAAGGACTTGGAGCATCTAATCAAATTCTCATGTAAGAAATGTGGGCTTTTTTTTGATTTCCCAACTTTCCATCCCATTCTTCTGCAGCTATTTCACCTGCAGCACCCTTGCATGCTACCCTCCTGCCAGAGGTGGGTAATATCACTGAAGTACAAACTCTTTCTCTTTCAGCCCTTCTGACTTAAGTATTGTGGCTACTTATCACCAGTCGGATGTTTCTTTTTCTCAAGCTTTTATATTATTTAATCTCACATTCCAGTTTTTCTACATAATTCTCACCTCTCCTGTCTGTGAGGATGCTAAGTCTGCCTTCTCTCACTTGCTACATATCATCTTGCTTGAGACAGTATCTCAACTTCCTCTGCCAAAATCCATTTTTCTTCTCATCTTGACAAATTTACATGCTCGGGCTCTGAGCCCCCATTTTTTCAAAGTCCAGCAGCTCCAGTCAGAGCTGGAAACAAGAGAGGTGCACCTTCTGCCTCTTGTGTTGCCACCTTTGTCGAATCAATAGTAGGATTCAGAGAAAGACCTCTGTTGCACACGAGCTTCCCAGAGCTGCCCTGCCCTGCTCCTGCCTTCTGGTATCATCTTCTCACCTTGTAAAATTTGTTATTCATGCCCTTTAGCCCCCTGCATTATAACTATTTCCTCTCCTTCTGTCTTCAGCACGAACAGAAAATCTTCTGAATTTTCTTCACCATCTAGTACATGAGCGCCTATCCCCATATATTCCCATTGCATATTCCCATTGCAAAGACTGGGCTAGATCTGGCTCTAACTTGGGAGAGGTTTTGACTCCAGCACAGCTTCTCCTGTCATGTGGAGTGGGGCAGATGCTGCTCAAGGGGACGTTAATGCTTCATACCACTGGTGAACCTGTGGTGGTGAAGACCCATCTCTCTGCTCATATGCATGCCAGATACACCTTTTTCTGCACTGCCTATGCTTGTGAGCACAGGGAAAGAACCAGGAAAGCGTGTCCAATTTAGTTTAAATTTTGTGCATATTCCCTATAATAATGAGATTGCAGGTACAGGCATTCTAACCATTATGTTATATGAAAATTATATTTCCATATTTTCCCAGAAGAAACATCATTCAGATTCCATCTCTTTTCTTCCCCCAGAAAGGTCTGGAGGAGAATAATTTTTATAATCTACTTTCAATTACTACAATTGCACAACCATAAAAACCCCACTAAGATAAAAAAACTCTGGAAACTATTATAGAGTCTCAGAAATGAACTCTTAAATTGCTGTGTTACATTCATTACCTAGCTCAGTAGGCTCTCAATGGTTTATTATCATTTTAAACTCAATAAAGAGTGCATCTCTCAAAGGGCAGAAAAATCTTCATACCATTATTTTATTGTTTATCAAGTTAATGTAAAATCACTTCATAATGAATACACTTTCAGTTTTCAGAATTTTTCTATTTTTAAAGCAATCTTCTGGGAAAATAAATGATGGTGAAACTGAAAATCTTTACGCTTTGACAGTTTAGTTTTATACTATTATTGTTTGGTTGTTTTCTTCCTGATGAGATACTGACCTGTAGAAATACTGCAGTCACAAGCACATTTAATTTAGGTGTTCCTATCAGCATTCCTGTATAGTCTGGTTTTAAGTGATTATTGGTTTACTGAATATTTTATTCACTAAAAAAACAGTATAAATTGTCCCTCCACAATTAAATCTTTTTATTTTAGTAGAATATTTCATTAGATCTGAAATGAAAGTTTATTTCACTGAGGAATAAAGAGCGAGCTCATTTTGGTTTTATTTAAATTGATTTTTTCCCAACCCAAGCTCAGTTCAGCTCTGTACCAGTGAATCAATCCTTTACAGTTTTACTTACAAGTGATACTCCAGTACTGTTAGAGAAAACTTGTGAAGGCACAGTGGTAACATTCTCATATCAATAGTACTGATACAATTCAGGGACCCTAATGTACACAGTACATTTTCAGGTATTTGGCACATATATAAACAAAATACCAAACAAAATACAAATACTAAAACACCTCAGTGATTATCCCACTTATTAGAGCACAGAACAGTTTAGAGTCTGATAACTGCACAGCAAAATTTCCTAGTAAGTTTCTGAATCAAATTAATTTGATACCAAGATCACTATTTTGTAAGAAGTATTATTCTGTGGAAAATGGATTGGTCTGGTTGCCAGTGGAGGGCACACATGCATAGATGGGGAGGTTTCACATTTTGGGCAGGTTCAGCAGAGGAGTCCTGGACTGACTGTACAAATGAAGCCGTGTTCTCTTCCACTGATAGGACCTCCAGCTTTCCACCAGGACTCACTCTGACTTGAGAGAAAGGGCACGACCCACTGACAACCTTTCTACCAAAAGAACAGGTTCACTGTAGAAAAAAATTCAGTAGTATTCTATGAATACATACAAAAAACTGTGTGGGTTGATAGCTAAAAATCTCCTTTGAAAAAGAACTAGCAAGGACAAAGGTTCTCTGCTTTTGTCCACAACCAGTGCTGTGAAAATGGCAATCCCTCTCTTCACTGTTCAGTCAGAAGCTTTTAATCCTTAGACATTCACTACGGTGCAAATGACTGTAGTCTGGTCTTTGCTAGGAAAATTAGTGAAAACCATCATCCCAAAGCCTAAGATGTTCTGCAAGCCTGTGTGCTTATGTGTATGTGATTTTCTGGACACCTACATGATGCTGGCAGTATGGAGGTAGGGATGAGTGAGTTCACCGAAGCTTTGCTCCCACATGTAGGATTGCTGATGAGGACAGAACTAGCACCTGCAAAATAATCATGGTCATTTCACTGTTATCCTGTGCTGTGTGCTGTGTTTCATCCACTTGTTGTATCTCTTAAGTTTGCAGCCAGTCTTGGTTCTGTATGTCAAGAGTGACTGCCAATGTAAGTCTAGAGCCTCACTACAGCCTTGTGGTGTTGCTGTGATAGTAGCAAATGGCATTGAGACTCTAAGAGGCATATGCTATGCATTTGGAGGTGTACAGTACAGAGGCTCGAAGAGTGCAGAACCTTCCTGGACATGGTTCTCCAAAGGCAAATGCACAATAATAAAGAAGAAACTTTGTTCAGTCAACCAGCACAAATGTGGATTGGCAAAAACTCACAGCACTTGCTACCTTGAGTAGCTTTAAAAATATACAGTACCATGAGAAGCCTTGCCTATACATTGAGAGGTTTGCCATTAAAAAAATCAAAGCAACAAACTTCCGCTGTACTGGAAGTTTGCTTTTCTTGTCTGTAAAAAGGGAGACTGAGAGTATGTAGGGGGCAGGGGAAGAAGAAGTTGAGAGTGCTTTTAAAGCAAAAATGAAGAAATAGATAGGAAAACTGCAGTGAAGAATGAGAGCTGCACTCTTCCCTTTGCAGGATAGAAGAGTATAAGGAGAAAATATAAAGTGAAGGATAATTACCCCAGAGCAGCTGACTTTGTAAAGAATAGTTAAGCTCTCACTATCCTATCATGCTAATTCTCTGAGAACATCAGCCATTACAATTTCGTATTTAACATATCTAATGATAGAGGAACCTCACCTTGCTGTCTTTTTATCCCCAGATAGGATAAATCACTGGGCTAATATTATATCCCAGACATCCTCATTTGGCCCAAGAAGAGGGCACTAAAGCGTCATCTTGAATCATACTTTCATTGATGCTAAGCAGTTTTCCCCAGTTTCCTGTAGGACAAAAGAGGAAGGGCTCAGGAGGTTGATCTGGCTACCTGTGAGCCTCACCAGGCTGGGTTGTCCTGGTGTGGACTCTAAAGCTGCTATGAAAACCAGCTTAGCATACAGAAATTGGATGAAGTGCATCCTATGATGGGTTGTCATCCTATGGCAAACGTTAGCCTCATGGGAGTTTCTTAGCTGGGCCTCGCAGCAAGCTGTGCGCACCCTGACAGTGCTGCTGGAGGTAAGCCACCAACCCCGTGCAGCAGAGTCGAGGAGCAGAAGTGAAATCCCCCCCACCTCGTGCCAGGAAGCAGATGCCTTAGTTGTGGGAAGCAAGTTTAAAATCTTTCCCACTTTGGAAACTTCCCACAAAGTTTCCCACTTTGGAAAGAATTTCAGGTCTTGGGCCTTGAAACTGGAGGTGACATGCTTGGTGTTCCCCTCAGACTAGGGGGATACTGGAGGTGAAAAGCAGGAGATCTTCTTGGGTGCACCTGCGTTTCCTACATGAGGCGGGGTTTTATTTGTGATGAAGAGAATGTGATGAGTAACTGTAGATATGTTTTGGTTTTATGTGTTTGCCATGTTAGCTGCACCAAAGAAAAATGATAAATAAACCTTTTCCTTAAAGGAAGATTTATTTATAATGTGGGATGACTGCACTCTTGCCTTACTGCATGCGTATTGGTCTTACCCCAGCTCTTCAACTTCTCCTTGTAATGCAATTATCAGAGAGGAAATAAAGTTACCAGTGATGGGTAGCAAGGAAAGCAATTCAGATTTAGATACCTGAGGAGGTTTGGGAATGTTTCTGCTTTACTCTACTCCTTATTATTCCATCATGGTATTCTTTAGTGTTTACAGCTTCAGTCTCAACAGCTGAGAATTGTTGTATTTTGCAGAACACAGATTCAATATCACCAAACAGCAGAGAAGCTGAATGGTTTTAGGATGTCTACATGTCATATAAGGCAAACACCACTGCTTTCTTTCAAACCCAAAATGTCAAATGCGAAAGGTCGGCTCAATCCTGGTGAAACCAATATTATTATGGCTTGCATATGCATATAGAATGCACTGCATATATTCCTCAGATATTAGCAGCTAAACTGAGAAGTGAAAAGTGAAGAAAGAGTGAGCAGTGGCCCCTGGGGTGCCATGATACCATTCTAGTGACCTCTTGGAAGGAGGCTCGATGTTTCAGCTCACCCTGGGGACAGTTATAACTGGCTACACTTCTTTAGACTGGGTGTATCTAGTTTTCCTGCACAAGTGCAATTTCTTTCTTCAATGCTCAGAGTTTTCAAGGGGGAGGTCACGACTGCTGCTGCAGCAATCATAGACTTTAAAATGTCAGAGAGCTCAAATGCCCTGTGGAATGCAATCAAGTTTCCACGGACCAGGTGCATAACTGAATAAAGAAGATATTTTAATAATTAGTAGAATCTTGTGTTTATAATCACAAGATGCTACAAGATAAGAGATGAGCGTGTTCTGGGATGTGATGTCAAGCAAAGAGCATCTGCCTACTGGTTGTGGAAAGTCTTATACTCCTGGATGGAGCCTCTGCCTGTTCACAGATTAAAGTTAAAAGAGAGGAGGGAAAAAGTGGTGATGAGTGGGTGCTTTGATGCAAGATGGAAAAGATGGGAACTGTGTATAGAAAGAGAGACTTGGCCATTTTCATATAAATTTGCCTCTGGAAGGAAGAAGTGTGTAGCGGATGGCTGGTGTTATGCTTTAATATGTTTACGCTGGTGTAAAGTTCAGTGGGTCTTCCAAATGTTAGAGCTGGTAAGACAACAAATCACTGTGATATGCAAAGAGTTTTGCAAGGTTGTCTAAGGAGGAGCAGCATGGCTGGCCAATATTTACAGGCAAGAGTCTTAGAAGAGACTTGTAGAATGGAGAATGCAGGCAAATGTGTACATGTACATGTGTGTGTGTGTGTGTGTAAGAAGACTGGGGCAAGCTGTTATTCCGAGTCTTGACTCTAGCCACTGGCAATGCTGCAGGCTGAGAGGTGTCTCTCCATAGATGGTGAGAGTACCATGGTCTCCTCTACTCGCATGGGATTTGACACCTTGTTATCCCCTCCATAGAGGATGATGGAAACACAATCTCCCAGAAATATCAGGCTTTACGGGGTGACTTGCAAGGGGAGAGGGCAATCAGCTACCCTGTTTGCCTGCAGACCGCTAAGTGTTACAGTTTTAAGAAGAGCTCCTCTCTTACCTCTGTTCAGGATCTGTGTATTTATGCAGGCCGTGTGTTCAGAATCAAGATGCAATACAGAGTGCAATAAACAGTTTTCCAAGGTTCAGTGATAATGCTGAAAGCTGATCTTTTCCCCCTCTGATGGTATCACCATTTCTACTTCCTTCCTATATTTCTTCACTCGTCATTTTCACTCATCATGGAGGTTGCACCTTGGTGTGTCTGGCAAATTAAAGGCTTTTCTCAAGCATTAATGAGGTGAGCTGCTTTTCCCACTATGAACACTTGGTGCGTTTCTCTATAAGAACCTTGAACAGCTTCAGCACTTTTACTAAGCTGCACAGTGTTATTGATTTCTGCAGCTTCTGCTGTGAGGGGTTTGTGGTAAAAAGCAGTGACTCAGCTGGTGTGCTCAGTGGAGCTGTTTTACATGCTCAGACTGTGCTGCTGTTGCTGCTGAGTGGTTAAAAAAAATCAAAGGCAAGCTTTTTAATTTGTTTGAAGTGCAGGCAGCAGCAAGGTTTTCTGGCAACTTTGCAGAGATTATTGCAAATAAGCCTAATGGCAGGCCTGATTCTGGGGGATAACCCTATCTGCCTCTGCAGCAAGAAAAGGGGAGACAGAGATTAGGGCTCCAACTTCCTTCTTGGTCAGAACACAGTACACTGAAGGTAAGAACAATCTCACCCTGTAAGCAGGGGCATTTGGAAGGGGAGATGCCTGGAAACGTTGGCCCATCTGCTGAAACTGTGCAACAAATAGAGAGGCAGGCTTGTACTGGTGATCTCAGTTCTCTGCCTCAGTCTCTTTACTGCCTGCCTGGCTATGACAGTGATTTACTGAGGCTGACCACCATTCTTAATGCCGTCCCACAGGAAACCTGCAGATGTGAAATGCTTGCCATCACAAGCCAGAACAAAGCTCAGACATCTCTGAAGTTCTCATAGAAAGGAAATTCAGTAAGTGTGCAACCTGAGGAAGGGGAGGGAAAAAATATGGCTGTCCTGGGAGGAGAGGTCGGGATTGTTTATCCTTTTCTGAAAGATAAATAAGCTGTTCCTGCCTGTGATCCTGCTTATCTGTAGAGCAGGACTCTTAGAAGCTTTCAGATCACCACAGATTCATAGAAGTGTAGGTCAGAAGGCACCATTTGGAGGTCTCTAGTTCAACCTCCTGCTCAGAGTATGTTTATCACCAACACTGCATGAAGTTATTCATGGCTTTTTCTAATATTTTTAAATATTGAAAACCTCCAAGGATGAAGATTCTACAACCTTGCTGGGCAACATGCTTTGGTGCTTGCACTATCACCTCAGTAAAGACATCTTTGCTAATGTCTGTCCTGAACCTCCCAAGCCAGAGTTTGTGGCCATTGCCGTTTGTCATATGGTCTGCCACTACCAAGCATTTGACTCTATCATCTTTGCAACTGTCTTCTGGGTAGCTGTAGGCTGCTATTACACTCTGCCTAGCCTCCTCTTCATCACACTAAACAAGCTCAAATTTTCCTTAAAAAACGCATCTTCCAGGTCTCTGACTCTCCTGATAACCTTCCACTGGATTGCCTCCAGTTTCTCCATGAACAAACAACTTGGAAAGCCTGAGAGACCCACCAGTGGAACAAGACCAGGACTTCTTCTGAGTGTCTCTGGATATGGAGCTGAAACACTCAGGGTATACTCAGGCTGCTCACCACAGCATTAGGAGACTGTGCCATGAGACCACAGCTCTCATCTCCAAATGTCTATCTGGGTTTCAGGAGTCTGTAGCAGGCAGCCAGATGCACCAACAGGCACTTAGGCAGTTGCACATAAGGAGACAACCTGAGTGCATTGAAACAGAACTATTTTTTTCACCAAGCTTTTATGTTTTGACACCCTGATGTTCTTCTAACCCAGTAAAACTTCTGAAATCATATGGGTTACTTCAGGGGAAGGGTGCTGGCTGAAGAAAGGACCACTTTTGAAGCGCTTAACCCATGCGTGCACTCTGAATTGCTCAATAGTACTGCCTTGCAAAGCAGAAATAGAAAAAAAACGGAGAACAGACTGACCTGAATTCAAAAAGCCTGACAACAAGCCCAGTTGTTGAAAGACTGCAACACAGAAAGCTCACAGTGGGATCTCTGAAGCAAGGAGACCTAGGTTCTTGGGAAAGGAGCATGGACATACTGACTTATTGTCCACAACAATCTCTTGGGTATTGCTAGGTCCATTATATGTTGGTGAGACGTCGAACTGCCAAATGTATGAAAAACATTTTCAGTTGTATTTAAGAGTTTTGTAATGGCAAGAAAACTCTCTCACCCTCTGAGTCCTAAGAAAGCTGCTGTGGGGAAACAGCAGAGCTGCTCTCTTTCTGTACTCTCTCTGGATTTATGTTCAATGACCTTGGCAGAGGTACAGAAGAAACCTTTTACCATAGCAATGGATTGTTTTTAATTTCTTTCAAGATTAGGTACAAACATACTTTCTCTCATCAGATACACAGATTTTGGAATTCCACTTTTTTCCTCCCTCTTCAATAAAAGGATTTTCAACTGCAGAGAAAAACCACATACTCCAGCTGTTTGGTTTCTGCTGCCCTTCTACAGCATCCCAAGATATTAGATAAAAAGCTGCTGTTTTGAATCCTCTTCTGAATCCAGTATTCAGATTGCAATTGAAGTTACTATCTACATTGGCAATTTTAGTGCTCTGGTGATTGAAACCAATTCTTAGCTAGACATGCAAAGATTTCCTTCATCTGAGAATATGCAGGGATGGTATTGAGACACAGATGACAGAAATTTGAAAGATTCCCAACTTACACAGAGGATTTGTTGTGCTGGATCAAACAGGTTTGCTATCCCACCCCTCTGCCCTCCAGTCAGGACTGCTGCATTTGGTAATGACTGTGATTCATGTCTGAGGGAAATGACAAAACGTACCCATAACTGATGTTCCATGCCAACAGTGCAATACTGTAGGTGGAGAGAAGGCTGTTTCCTTCTGACCTTGGAAAAGAACAGCTTAAGCAATGAAGTTGCCATTATGCAGGCCAACAGATGCTGTAGTTGATTTTAAAAATCCATCCCTTCTTATGGAAAAGAGAAGCTAATACTGCATGTGAAGGCTATAGTACTGTCAAGAAACATCAAGCAGCACTATTATTGATAACCAGATTTTCTTTAATGAAATATCTGGACATTTACATCTTGTAGAAGCTTGTGTTATAAGATGTAGATCTTTTTCAAAGTTGCTCGACCATCATTCTAGCCCAAACCTCCACACATTTCTGACTAGAATTATTCCTTCTTGCTGGAAAGATGCCTGTGGGATGTACCCTTGCGAGCATAATAAGAATCATATCTGAGTACGAGTCTTTTCCCTAGTAATGTCCACCCTGGAGTTACTCTAAAAATCCTTGCAGGATTAGCTTGCAGTTATCCAGAAAGAGAGAGAACTGCGACACATTTTCGAAGGAACGGTCATGTAGCTTGCTCTTATCATGATATTAATGAAAGCAAGCAGATTACAAAACCTCACACAGGCTATCATGGTGAATGGCCATATAAATGTATTCTACAGAACTGTGTTCATTCAATTCCTTAGCCCCACCACATTTCTTTTTAGTCAAGCATTACAGTTATAATGTTAGTGATGGAAATACCTGATGAAGCCTTTAGATTAGAAAGTAGCTGGCTTTGCCAAGTTGTTTGGTCTGTATTTATTGCCCTCAAAACAACTTAATTCCTTTTAGATAATCCTGAAAGTATCATTACTGCAATGTATCACATGAGCAAATTCATCAGTTGTAAAACAAAATATTGACATTATCCATTTTAATAACGTCAGTTTTAACTCCTCACCTGCACGTCTTTTTACAGACAGTGACATCAGCAGCCACTTTGAGATGGTTTGTCCACAGAAACACATGACTGATGCCAAATATTTGCCTACTTCCAAAAGATTTCCTTATTTACCTTTTTGTTAAACAGTGTTAATGTGATTTTCATTACCCCCTCCTGAAGGGCTAATCAGCACAATTTACCTGTGCACACATCACACTGAGGGACTTATCAGTAGATTATTGACATAAAAGAGGTACCAGAGCTGCCATTACAACAACACATATTTACAGGGAAGATGCAGTATAATACACAAACAAGTCAAAGCCTTTAGAATGATTGTATAGCTCTTCTGGCTCACTTGCTCACTGCTCTGCCTTGCAAGTGGCATAGCAACATGAAGGCAGAATGAAAACAGCCATATTTCCCGTACAGAGAAACATTGATGATCTCCAGCTGTTCAGTGGTGAAGTAGTTCATGTGAGTGTATCCCGCTGTTTTTGTTCCAGGTCTGGCTCCCCCTTTTACGGTGCCTTGGCTATTGCCACGTGTAGGAGAAGGAAGGCAGGTTGTGGTGCCAGCAGCTTCCCCACCAGCCTGTCCCTGGATGGGCTCCTGGGACTTACACACAGAACCATGCCAGCTGAGCTGGCTGGGGTCCAGTTATGGCTGCTCCTTTCCCTTTCTTCATGTCTGGCATCTTCTCACAAGAGTTTCTGGCAGGCAATGAGCACCGAGGGTCAAAATTCATCTCAGAGATGGTTTGCAGAGAACTGCCTGGAAATCTGCATCTTCCCATGCAACCCCACTGCTGACAAGAAACAGAGGCATTTGAGGCAGACCTGGCTTTAGCCATTCTCCCTCTTTTGTGTCTGGTATTGCATTTTCTTTCCTAAAATGTTGTCCCCACTCCCACGTGGTGGGGAGAGAGCCATAGCAGTCAGTGCCACGCAAGGATGTGGGCAGAGGCAGCACAGGCTGGGAAGAGAAATCCTTGCTCATCTGGGCATGCCTCTCCCTGAGGCTGTCAGCAGAGCAGAGAGCTGTGGTCTTGAAGCTGTCTATAGAAAGAGAGAAGACTGTCAGTTATAAAGATTGCTAGCCTTAATGAGAGGAGCGGGACTTTCAGCTTCCACCGACTTTCCCTGGGAAAGTAGTTCACAGACACTTGTGTATTTATTGTTTCTACTCTTGATTGGGCCATAAAATAGAATAAATACCAGATAGACAGACAGATAAAGAAACAGGTAGATATTTTGTCTGGCAGGCTTTCACTTTACAAGCCATATATTGGGCTAAGGCAGACACTATTAAATTTCAACTCAAAATTCAATTGTAGCCCTATGATAAGAATCGACCTTTTAAAGTCTTGTCTTTTGCAGAAGCATTTTTTCCTGAGGAAAAGTATTCTGTAATGCCTTTAAGCCATCCAGAGGCAGACAACAAGAAAGCAAGGAGAAGGCTTTCGTCCTGAGCTGACTGAAAGCTCTACTTAAACCTTGCAGTGTGAGACCTGTTCTTCTGAGCTTGCAGAGACACACCACAGTCCACCTTGGTTTAAAATCCCAACATGTCTACCCAATGAAAATCTCTTAAGATATTATACAGATATGGATGGGACTCTGCTAAATCTTCTAAGCACTGACGCAGTTCTGTCTTTCTCTGAACACCTCAGCAAATTAATACTACCCTACCCTCCTACAAGTGAAACATGGTTCTCCCCATTTCAGAGGTAAAGTACAGACAATAAATGGCTTTACATGCATAAAATAATGTCTGCCACACACCTAGGCTTTGAACCCAAACTAATGGTGTGCCAGATGGCCCTCTCCCTGGGCCAACACACTGGCTGAGTGAAAGAGTACCCAAGAGATGCATCCTGCACCCGCCTCTGGGCACTGTGCCATTAAGTACAGTACCTCAGCAAGGGCTGCTCACAGGGATGGCAAGGATTGCTGCAAGTGAAAATAATCCTATCCTGGGGCTCAGAAAAACTAGAGTAATACCTATTATTTGCTACACTAGAGTTTTTTAAGAGTAAAGCACCCAGAGGCCAAACCCATTAAAAACTTGGGAAAAGGACAACAAACGAAGACCAGCAAAGCACCATGTGCACTCAGTACTAAATATCATCAAGGAGTCTTAAATTCTTGGGATTTATACATGCTGAAGAAACTTTGCAGATCTTGCTCCTCCCTCCCCCTTAGAAGAAGCACAATTTAAAAACATAATTGAGAGATTAAAAAGACTTTACCTTGCATTTTTTCGTACATCTGTTAGGTGCTAACTTAAGCTCTCTCTTAGCAAGTACCCTGTTTCCTCCAGCTGATCAGAGGCTTTCTGTGAGCAGTTATTTCTTAAGAACTGAAACTTTTCATAGCAGGGTGTTGGGTTCTGTGCGAAGTCTTTCAAGCAGGTTCACAGCTCTGCCACACTTCTGGCCTCATTTTACATTAATACAGTAGGTTTGGTACCTGTGCTCAAGGCTGACCTCTCCAAATTTAAGATGGAACCCATGATGGTTTCAGCTGGTGTTGATGGGAAGGTCCATAGCCACTTGGGTATTTTTTGTCTGGGAATAGGGCATTATCTTCTGTGTCTGCCTCTCTCAAATAACCTTTTGGGAAAGAAGCCCTCATCTGCCCTGAGCTGATGCTGCTGTGTTTCAGCTGGCACATTGTGTGAGGTGCAGTGACCTGAATGTACCTAATTCCTGAGGTCAGCCAGCAGGTTTTCTGTGTGTTTCCTCTAGCTCTTTTCCTTCCCAAGACAGTTTAGGAGTTTAGTTAGGGACAGGTTAGGCGTGAGAAGTGGGTAAGGGAATTGGAAGATGACAGAGATGCACTGGCATTGCCTTGTGGCAGAGCTTGACAGGGGGAGCAACGCAGAGCACTACAGTCTCTCAGCCCACCTTCTACCCTACTGTCTTCAGAACAGATTTGGGAAACTTTTTTGGAAGAGGTCAGAAAGTTTCTGCAGGAGAAAGAAATGAAAATATTTAACAATTTTGCTTCAGTCAGATGTACTTTCTTTCTCTCCCTCTCTTTTCTTAATGGAATCTGTTGCCTAAACATTTCCGTGCTTTTGTCTCCAGTTCTATTCTGCTCTTACTTGAAGACAGCAATTTCGCTCAAGAGATTTATAGCAATGGAAAATAGAAGACAAAAGTCTCATTGATGATTTCAGACAACAAAAGAAAAACTGAACAAGAAGGTAATTAAAGTAAAATCCTGAAAGCTCTTCATTCTACAAGGTAAAAAAGTGTCTCTAAACCCCAGTTTAATTTTTCTTGTCATGTTGACTATCCAGCTCCAATGAATAGACAAAATGTTCCAGTGTATCTCCCTTTGTGTACATATTTTTAATTCTTTTTCCTGCACTTACATTACAAAAGGTTGAGAAGCTGGAAGCGGTTTTGTGCACAAAGGAAGGGTATTTGCTCTGCAGCCTGATGCCTATTGGGTTTTAAACCTGTTCAAAATAATGAATTACAAACTATTGTAATTAAATATAAAACATTAATTAACTGAGTATTATTAACAAAGCAAACCAAGAACAGTTTGTAAAGTTTATATTTCCTTTTACAGAAATTTCCCTGCATATGAGAAGTCTTCTAATCCTTAAAGTCTCCATGACAATCACAAAAGGCATTTTTCAGTTTCAAATGTGAGAACTGCATTCTTTTATGAAATGTAATATTATTTGAAGTGTAGAATTATTGTATGAAGAAATTATGCAACAATTTTAACAGTAAAAAACATATTTCTCTCATTGCAGATGCTTTTGTATACATCTGTTGCAGCAGAAAGATGCATATGAGCAGTACCATTGAATTACTGGAATACACAGAATATACATCACTTGATAATCTGTGTCTGAAGAGCCACACCAGAGACTATCATCTTGAGCACTCTGGCACTAAGAAGATTCTTTCTTACAGCAAAATTTCCAGCCAGGAAGTAGTTGAATTCATTAAATGTTGCTCAGATTTTACATGGCACTTTGAAGGGCAGTTGATAAAAATTAGTTTGGGCCAGAAGGTACTTGTCTCTGTGAGACCTTAACGAACCTAAAGTCTTCTTCAGTTTGGAGAAGCAGAGAAGCGCAACGTTGCCCAGGATAGTTATGGTAGCAGATGATTAGTGAGGCTAAACCACGTCTTTGGTTGCATGCTATTGTGCACTGCCTATTCCTTTCTTTACTATCCCCCTGTGGCATGGCACCTGCTCACTAGAACGTGTCACTGAGCTACAGGATGTCCCTGCCAGGATCCAGCACCCAAGGGTACAAATCCAGGTACTATTGCTCTTTCCTCTTGCACTCACACTAAAGGCAGCCAGTTTCCCAGTGCCCCAAAGCAAATACAATAATCCCTTAAAACTTGGTAACTGCAGTGCTTTAGAAAGGAAAAATTTGTGAAGAAAAAGTGTTTTCTTCTAGGCTCTGAGAGAGAATGAACAATGGCTCAACTGTACACTGAGGATTTGCCTTGTGGCAGCATCCAAACACCAGCATTTCACCAGCAATGCAAATATTTTCTGCATCTCATGCCAAGCCAGAGATTAATTGTTAAAGTAGATATTTGTATTAGGACACATGAGAGCACACCCTGCAAAAGTATGTAGACACGATAGCCTCCACCTTGCTCAGAGAGCAGCATCAGCAGTACTCCACTAAGCTGTGTGCAGAATTATGTAATTTACTCACTCCTAAGGAGGGTTTTTACAGGCTTTCCTCCCTATGTTAGTGCTAACTCTGTGACGTGGGTCAGGAATGAAGGTGAAGCTCAGCAATCCCTTTAGCTCATTGCCTCCCAACTTCTCAAGACCCACTGTCAGTAAAAGATAGATAGGTTCAGGTTTATGTCTTCAGCTCCCTCTCCTCCTAAGTGGAAGGGAGTGTTTGCATGGGTTTTGCGTAGCTATCCTTAACCAAACCCCAATGTTCATCCTGGTTAATCCTCATAACTTCTCTGTGCACACATAATCCAAACAGCCATCTTTCCCAATATTTTACTCTCCTCTTTTCTGTTTGCATAACCACTGTGAAGCTTGCAGGCTGCATCTAGTTCCCTCAGGGAGGTGGCAAAATCACAGCACATCAGGCTCTTTGCTCTATAATTTCCCAAAGATCAAAGTTTAGTTATCATTAGAATGTAAATGTCACAATATTATGAAACTGGTGCATCAGGACAGAACATATCTTCCTCTTTGAAAGTGTTTCTATGTGATGTGACATTTTGGTAACATTTGAGGGAGGGCTTTTTTTTCTCTTTAATGATCTTTCTCAGCTTTTTTGGTCAGTAGAAGTATGCTGCTCCCACCTGCTGAATAACATTTAAAATAAAGTATTTCACAAAGTCTTTTTCTTTCTCAGACTGCGTCCAACATCCACCTTGTTATTTTATTTAATCTGTTTCTCAAGGCAAGGAAAAATGGGTTGAGTTCATGAATATTAAGAAATCATGGCTCCTAATCTATTTGTAAACATTCTCAAATTACCAATATACCACAGTAATAGTTGGGTTGCTGGAGTGTATGGGAACAGGGGATCCACTTGAGAAAAACAAGAAGATAAAATCCAGTAAAATAGTTATTCCTTTGAACAATAAAATGACATATCTTAAACTTGCCCCCGTGAATCTATTACAACTACAGAAATGATAGTCCATAAAGTATCGCAGCTTGTCCAACGACACAAACACCTGGTGATCCTGAACCAGTACAATTTCTTGGGCTTTGCTTCTGAACTCAGCCCTAGATTGCATCAGAAGTCACTGTTTTTTAAAGCTCCTCTATAGGTGAATTACATCCTGTATGCCATACATTGATACAAAATGTAATGTCAGAGAAGAGCATCTTGCAATCTGAACATCAAGCAAATTTTACCAAAGTTACAGTCCCCAGTAAGCATTCTCAATGTCAGGATTTTTCTCATTTTTTCAAGCCCATCAGGGCAACATAGTTTGCTGAGATGTTTCAAGAGACAACAGAAGGCAGTTTTCACTAATTTAAGCACCAGGCTGGTTTAGTGGGAATTCTTTTCCAGAAATGTCCAGAGCAGAAATGGAAATGTTTCAAAGTGGTCTTCATTAGTCTGTTTCCCTTGTATTGGTATAATTCACTGAGTTTCAAACCCTCTACTAGCCAAAATCCTGTCTGAAGCACAGAGTGAGGCATGTGTGTGAACATCAGTTGTCTTTGTTCAAGAGATGGGAAGGTGAGGGGGAAAAACCCCAAATCTTCAGGTTTATTCTCTCTCCATTTGAAAGAAAAGGAAGAATATTGCTTTTGTGAGATGCTTGAATCCTGCCCTGCATAGACCACCTCCAGTGTGAGATGTAGTACATGTTATCAGCTCATGTTTGTCTGTTTCTTCTACAATAAGTCAATTAAACTAACAGGACTGATGTTTCCAAAGACATTACATAAAGCACTGACTGTAGGACCCATGTAGTGATTATATCAGGTAATGCTGATACACTGGACTATTACTTAAACCTAGCAGACTGGAAACATTCATTCCCACGGCATCCCAGTTTAATAAATGATTAATGGAGCTAGTCAGTTCGACCTGAGGTAAGAATTTATTCAGGGCCCCAGCGAGGTTGGGCAGCCAGTGCTGGGCAGAGGTCGAGCCGCAGACTGGTGTCCCGCCTGCCAGCCCCTTCATGGTGTCACAGGTGAGCCTCCAAAGCATAGCATGGCTCTCTCATTTAGCATGGCTTTTGTGTGTACAGGGAGAGTCAGGAGCAGCTCCCACTGCTTCCTAGGATCCCCAGACAGACATGACTCTGTGATCTTTTAAAAGGTATAGATATATGTTTAAGTATGTGTGTGTAGTAGTGGCAATTATACTTAACTGGAGCACCTCAGCCCAAGAGGAGTGTAAAGGAACATGCTAATACCTCTGAAGTTAAGTATTTTCAAGCCTTAAATGATCCCTTTAATCAAGTGATGCTCTTTACTATTGGCCAGTAAAAAGGTGACATACTAAGCATGCATCTTATGACAACTGGAAAAAATAGGAAAAAATCCCAAGCAAAAAGTCCCCACATCAGTAAGATTCACTAAAACATTCTACATTCACAAATACCTCTTTTCCAAGGAAGCAGGATCATGCTTGGGATTGGAAACTATTCCAAACACCTTTGAAATCCATTAATGTTGATTGCTTTAAGCTAGTGCACTTTCCCAGGCATAATAAATATGAAGGTAAAGATGGAGAAGGCCAGTGCAGGAAAATAACCTTAGGTGGCAGGAATTTCTGGCTGATGGTCTTTTTCCATAAGCATTAAAGAACACACGTATTTTAAATTATAACTTTTTGAAAATCAAAATTTGCAAGACTCCTGAATCTTGGCCTGGAGGTTTCAGTGGTGATATCCCTACATGGTCCTGATTCAGGTCAAAACTCCTGAAGAGCAACAGCATTTTTTTTTTAACATTACCACTTAAAGACTCTTGCAATAGTCTGTAACTGTGAAAACAAAGCATCTGGAAGCTGATAAAAATTAACAGAGGATGAGGTGTTTATGCATCATCCTCTTCATGCATAGTGTCTGGAATTGCATGCATAGTAATCAGAGCATTGCTATAGCCATGTTAGTCTGGACATATAGCAGAGACGAGGTTTGTAGAGATTGGTAATAACTTTTCTTAGATCAACATCAACATTTTAGCATTTTGTCAGACATCATGAGAGGAATTTTCTCCAGTCATGCCGCCTGATCTAGAACCTCACGTTAGGGAGAAGGTAAATGATGTAAAAACAATGTAATAATAACCTTATAAAATAACATAAGAAATGTTTTCCTTTCACCTCTGTTGACTCTGTTACTCCCAAAAGACACTTTCTAGACATGCATGAAGATGTGAGTGTGGCCCACTCACACAGAGTGGACAGAGTCCACTAGGCAGAATTTAAGGGTATTTGAGCGGGAGAACCTAGGGCAGGGACACAAGTTACACAGCCTGGTATAAAAATCAACAAGATTAGCAACAAATGCACTGGCTGTAAGATCACTGAAAACATAAAATTGACAGAGAAATCCCAGCTCTGCTGAAAATAACTACACTGACTTCAGAAGAACCAATATGTTCCTTGGGATGAGTAGGAGGCACCTCACTGAACTGAGGCTCGTCAAACTGTATTTGAAAGACCCTGCATTACATTATATGTACTGCCACTAAGAAACAGGTACCATATTGCTCTATAGTGCAAGCTCCCTATAGCAAGTGCAACAGAGTGTGAATTAGAGGGTCATTGAGGTAAATTTCAAGGCATTGTGTGTTGGTAAATTCTACCCTGTTTTAATACCAAAATCTTTAATTGGAGTGTTAGTGGCCATTAAAGAGAAATTTATTACAGAATGGTTCTTGTAAGAAAGAAAACAAGCATAGATTATATTTTTTTTTGCACATTTTGGCTTGGACATCTTAAGGAATACTTGCAATCTTAACTAGCTAAGGGGTTTTTTTTGTTGTTCATTATAGTGCAGCCAGAATTATACCCTGTAACAACTCTGATAAGACTTGGAAAGGAAACAAAGGTTCAAATGCAGTTTTAACTTGCCTTGCTTTTTTTAATTTATTCTAAATAATTTTTTCAGATTCTGCTCATGTTTCTGTTTTTGTTTTTTTTTTCCTATGTAGATAAACACTATCAACTTACACCATCATATCATTGTTACTGTGCAGCAGGTAACTTAAGTAAAGTCTGGTTTTCAGCCTCTGTTATTAAAAAACAAATTCTGTTTTAATATGACTAAATTGGTATGGAAATGTAGGAATATCGCTTGTTATTGCGATGCTGTAATACATTGCATATGGAAAAGCTAAGTGATAAAGAGCTTAATTAACTGTGATTTATATTGATCTGTATGATCATAAAATCACCAGAGTTTGGAACAACATAATTTGTTTTTAATAAGTGTTGCCTGAAAGACTAGTAATTACAGTCATAAACCAATTTCTGAATTAAAGCATAGTAAATTTAAAAACAAAAGCAGTCACAAGATATTTCATTAGGAATCCTACTAAGTCAAAACAAAGGTTAATTTACGTTTATACAACACTGAAACTGCAGTAGCACCTGTGACAGGTGAATTGTCAAGTCTTTTCCCAATCTAAACTCACATTCTTGAGGTTTCCAGAAACATTTATGTTTTGGCTTAACAGTTGTAAGCACGGTCTCAAAGCTGTCTTGATCTAAGTGGACAATGTTAATATTATTTCTGTGCTGTGTGGGGTGAGAAATCCTGAGCAGATCCAGAATTTGGTAGATTGTGGTGAGTCCACAGTTGAAGAACTCTGGAGAACAAGTCTATGAGTTAACAGAGCAAGAGCTGGTCTTGGCAAAGTTGACAGTTGTTGACCGATATATGAGTTAGACAGGTAAGAGGCAAAAAAATTAATTTCACTCTTTCAAGTCAAATAAATCTCAACAGGAAAAAGCCGACATACAGAGGTCAGACTGTCCAAGAGTTGATGGGATCCACAGTAACTGGTCACTTGCACACATATAACACTAGGTTTTGTCTCCCTTATGCTGAAAATAACTTTTTTTTCCTTAACATATTTCTAGGAAACCCTGGAGAAAGTTAAAAATGGGATGGCAAAAGGATAGTGAAAACACAACTGTGTTAACATTTCCACTATGACAACACTTTGTGGTGTACTAGAGAGGACCTAACCTCTCCTAAAAGCTTGTGCTCCAGGCACCGTAACATTAGGGCTCCATTTCTGAGGGAAATGAAGAGGGAGTTCTAAGGAGAAAATAACTATTCAACTTGGTGAGTGGAGACTGTTGAACACCCTAGCTTTAAGTGATCTCTGAAGACAACATTAGGGGTTACAGATGTGACAGTTCCCACAAATGTACCACTAGGATCCTCCACAAAATTTTGAAAAAGACATAAAATAACTCACTGAAAGAGAAACTTTTAACAGGTTATTAGTAACAGATCATGAATCTCAAGAATGGCAATTGTCAAGAACTTTGAAGACTGTTTGGGTTTTTTAACAGATAAAAGAATTAACAAAATCTGAAGATGGAGCAAAATAATTTTGGTTCCTCCAGAGTAAGCAAAGAGCCTGTTGAATGCCGCATACTCTAACACATCAAAGGTGTGTGGGCAGAACGATGTCTGGTGAGGTTAACTGTCAACTAATCCAAGGCCACACATATTTGAGGGAGGCCTTGAGTAACATGCAGTTGGGTACTAAGTGAGGTGTAAATATTCAGGAAAAGGTGGTTCCTACCAAGGACTATTCAATGGAAACATGTGCTCAATGCACAGCCTTGGACAAAGCAAAGAGAAGTTTTGGCTGAGCTTGAACACTGTCTCCTGTCTCTTGACTAGAGGTGGCTCAGTGTAGCTGGGTCATCACTGCCTTCCAACCCTGTTCTGTCACCATGATCTGGGTTAGCCTTAACACTCCGAACAAAGTGTTGCTGTTTTTCTGTTGTTTTGTGGGTTGTGGATTTTTTAACGTGGATCACTATGACTGAAGTGGGTTAGGGAGAGATGGCATGTGGTGGTGTGCTGACAGATTTGGTGACACTCTGCCTTGAGAATGGCAGGAAGGGGCAAAAAGCTGTGATAAGGCTACCAGGGGCGACTTGCTTCAGACATGTCCTGTAAAGCTCGACCATTGCTCCATGTGCAAAGAGTGCACAAAGACAAGAAAATATCATTAGCACTACATCGATGGCGTATGCATAGATAATGAACCTTCTCATTTTGCCTATGCTAGCCAGTTCTGTTAGGACTCCTTCGAGGAGGTATGATAAAAAACTGTTCATCTGAGGGCTGTTTAGCTTGCCTAAGAAAAAGTTAAGAGCAGACACAATCACGGTCTCTGCACCTACACAGTGAACAAAACTGTGGTAGTGGGCTCTTCAGCCTAGCAAACAAATGGACAGCAGTTCCTCAGGGCTGCTGTTTGAAGCTGGACAAACTCAGACTGGAAAGGAGATTACAATTTATCTAAGCAGGGGGTTATTAACCACTGAAATGATTTAGTAAATGCTGATGTGAGTACTCCATCACTGCCTTTGTTCAAATCAAAATAGGATTTCTCAACTGAAATACAGTCTGTAATTCGAAGGGGAATTAATCCATGCCTGGTTATAATTGATGTTATGGAGAAAGACAGACAAAACAATTACAATGATCTCATCTGGCCTAAAAATCGATGAGTCTATTTCAAAGGAAAAAAAAAAAGGCCCAATATAATAAAACTCACTCAGGGGGAATTAATTTCTGGAGACTGTGTTTCACAATGGCATATCACTTTCCACTAATGCAAATTTGCACCTGGGGTGATAGTGTTGTGTTTTTCAAACACATTGTTTAAGGAGGCATCTACTCTTTAAAGGAAGTACCTGTAATTCTTGGGTGAAATCAGAGCCTTGGTGTCAGAAATGACAAGAGTTTCACTTCTACAGGGGGTCAGAACTTTATCTGCTTTTTCCTCCTTTCACAGCCATAAGCATGTCTCATTCTGCAGGATTTTGAAGAAGGATACAGGGGATTTTCCGCTCTGCAAGTTGTGGTATTTCTTTTGGAAATGAAAATAACCTGGCATATACTGGCTGAGTGGTTGGCTTTGATCTGATGATTTCTCAAAGTCAGGGATTAGATGAACAGAGAATTGTCACTGATATTTTTCAGCTACAGAGGGTTGCAGTTACATCAGTGTGGCATCCTCAGCAATAATGATTTGGTGGTTTTTATAGTCTATCACTGAGGACTCAAAATCAAAGTGAAAATGCAGAATGCATGCAAAAAAATCACTACTACCAGCACAGAAATTTAACTACTGATGGAAAGGAATATGACGAGCTTTTAACACAATGGAAGAAAATAGATTAAATGAAAGAGACAATGGATAAAGTTTCCAAAGCAAAGGAAAGACAACAATCCTCTTTATAGCAAAGTTACACTATGTTTACTGTGCAGAAATGGTCAGAAGAATATTGGGACCTCAGCAACACAAAGCCTGCTGCATTTTGGTACACTGATACGCTATCTCAGTGCACATACTGAATTGTCAAAGACATTTCACTCTGTATCCAAGTATCCCAAAGAATCCTGTTCCAATCCTGACCAGGGCTGACTGCCAAGCTGAAATGCAGCATTTTGATGCTCATGTTCACGTTTCAAGGTGTCACGTTGTTTGAGAAGACAGTCAATCCAATCCCACCCTTCAGCGGTTGCCAACACACAGTGAGCTGGTCTACAATCCAAAACCTAATCTGCAAACAGAAAAATCAGTAGCGTCCCTTTATTTAGAGTTTTCAGTGGTTTATATGTGATAAATGTGTACATATTTTACATTGTTTGATATAAGCATGGACTCATTTTTTGTTAGTGTGAACACTCCGGACGAGTCAAAGAAAAGAAGAGGGCAAACACAGTTACCTTTCCTAATTATTTTCCAGAGTCTCTTCTCCTACACTTTACTACAGAGAACACATGCCTAAGTTTTGCAGATTTTTCTTGGAAAGAACTGAAAAGAGGAGGGGTTGTAACTGCTGTAAGTGCCTGCTTGAGTTTAGAGATTAGCCTGAAACAACAGCTGGCAGCTGTGCCAGTAAAAGCAACCCTGTCTCAGGAAAGACTCCTCTCCAGAAAAGATTGAGATCTCAAAATTCAGTTTCAAAAGAATTTTGAAAGCTCCTATGAAGTAGAAAATACGAGCATTTGTGGTGCTGAAGAGCAGGGCCTCAGAGCACAGCATTTTCCACTGAGGCAGCCTAACAATGGGACATGCTGATTTTGAAGACCATGAATTCTTCAGGCTCCAAAGATCCACACATTTTAGGCACAAGCCACTTTCTTCATGGCAGATGTCAATTGGTACATCAGGGACTACCAGCTGCTTCACTGTTCATCACCAACTGTGATATCATATTGTGATCATAGAATGGGTTGGGTTGGAAGGGATCTTAAAGATCATCTAGTTCCAACCCCCCTGCATGGGCAGGGACACAAACACCTTCATGCTTTGCAAAGCATATGCTCTTACAGGTGACTTAAGCAATTTGTCATGGTGCAAGGGTTGCCAAAACAGAGTGAAACATATATTCCTAAAGATGACAGGACAACCACACACTGTGGCACCAGGAGAGACAAGCATGCAATGGCTGTAGTTGCTTATGTTTTCTGAAGGAGAATTGTCTTTGGGAAGCAGGGCAAAGAGAACTTGGTAAAGCAGCAGACTTCTTAAAGCAGCAACTTGGACAAAAGCCCTATTTATTTTAAAGATGGAGCTAACTCTGCTTGTGAGAAGCAGCCTCTGAGTGGTGGGCTGAGAGAGCAGGGGGTTGGGCTGCAGGCAGCAGCAGGGCCCTTCTCCCCTGGGTTCCTTAGAAACCACAAATCCCTAGAAGCAGAGATTTACTGCTCCTTCATGACTCACTTGTCAGTCAAATTCTTTGCTAGAAATAATGCAGAAATGTTTCAACCGAATTATTTGATTTGGGGTTCCTCTAAGTTGAAGATGACTTTTTTATTTCCCCTGTTCCACAGAAAATTTTCTCAATGTCAGTTCTATTATGCACTTTTGAAAAATAAACAGGGCTTAAAATGAGTTATTTCTTATGGGAAACTAGTCTGTTGGGAACACATTACACATTCCATTTACTAATCAGAATCTTCTGATAATTTTTACTGTGCATTGCAAATGCAGGCAGTCTGTGTTACATCTGCAGTGCTCAGATAGACTGAAACTGCTCCAAACTGCTTCTCAAAAATTTATTTCTAAAATTTTCCATACATTTACTGTTTCTTCATCCTGGTCACTACTGCATATGTATTCAATAGACTATCAATAGTTTAGTAGAGTTACATGTACCACAGTGTTAACAAATAATAGTCTTTCAAAGTACACAAGAAGCTGTTGCCTAAAGAAATAAATGCTTCAACCTAAGGAAAATCAAAGACTGAAAATATCAAGGAAGAAAGATAACTGGCCTCAGTTTACAGTAAAAAAAGCAACAAGAAAGGTAATATTTAGCGGTATGCTTCATGAAACAGTTTCATATGGCTGGTCATAAATAAGGGGGAGACCCAGGCTGTTATCAGAAAAATTTCAAGGATTAGCCAAACTGGCAAACATCTGCAGCTGATTTCTGGTTTCACCACTCAACGTCAGAATGATGAGGTCCAGGAGAAAGGATCCTTGGCCCCTGAGTAGCTGACATGAAATCATGGGTCTGCGAAAGAAACAGCAGTAGTGAAGCATAGGGGAAATACGGAGGCAAGAATCATTGCTCTGCAGCAGTGTACCTTCCTGAAGCAAGGTGGGAAGGGACATGTGAGGACACAGCTCAGCCAAGGAGCTCCTGAATGTGCCATTTCCCCCCCACACCTACGAAATAGCTGTAGAAATGCTTCTTATTTGCAGCAGCAAAAACGTTTGAGGTGCCATGTAGGGCAGGACTGAAAAAAGTGGCAATTTGTTTTCAGCAGAAGCTCTGAGGGAGCCTGGAATTAGCATCTTGTTCAAAGAAGACAGTAATTCCATTCTAAAACATTTAAAGGATGCAGCTCCTGCCTCCGCTATTGCACAGTGCCTCTCCCAAAGGGGGTGGTTTCTGAAGGGAATTGACTGAGGATAATTTCCTGTACTTCTGGACCTTTCGTATCATTCTCATCTCTGCTGAGAGTACAAAGACCTCCAGTATTCTTATCTTGGCATTCCCCACTTAGGGGAATGAGAGAAGCATTACAAATGAATCTATAAGGATGTATCATGAGAGCGGCAATAAAAACTAAAAAGGCAGCGCTGGGGGCCATGGCCAGTCAGATCTTTTGAGAGCACTGAGTGGTGAAACTGTTCTACATCCCTGATCTGAAAAGCTTGTTCATTTAAACACAGTGACAAGCTCTGCTCCTGCAGACTGTTCGTGAGAAAGACCTCATGGTTGGACCGTCACAGCTAATGTTATTTTCAGATCACATTTCTGCTCCCCTTTCTGTTCTCCTGCAGCCCATGTGCTAAAGCAGCAATCTCTCCCCTTGCTGTCCTCCCGCACCAGCCAGGTCATGAGCAGGATATGCCAACATCAAGGTGGCTTTAAAATTCATGCTCTCTCTCCTGCTTCCTTGTTTAATGGTTTTAAAGACAGCAAGTCTATCACTTATTTTTAGAGCCTAACAACTTACTTGTGGTTGTTGGGAAAGACACTTATGCAATAGTCAGCATCAGTCAGGAAAAGCTTCTGTATGCTTTGTTTTCAATCAGTGTTTTTCTGAAGAGGTTCACCTTCTTCATAACCCAGCTAACAAAGCCGTATTATTATCTACATGACCTGCTATCATCTCGCATAGTGAAAAAAAGTGCCGGGTTTCAATAGCTGCCAGGTGTTCATATTGAACTACTTCTCTGACTTGATATTATAAAACTAAAACAAGCCACCACCACTCACAAACATATTAAGCCAATAGATTAGATTTCCTGTGTATTAATATGAGACTATAAATGATTCTTAAAAATGCTGAATTAAAAATATAATTAATTGCCTAAGCCTGGCTGGTGGCATGGCTTTGTAGAGTTAATCCCTCCTTCCAGTGCACCCAGCCTTCTCCATGCCTGGCGTGTCGTGTTGTATCCCAGAATGGGCTGATCCAGCTGCAGGACTTTATTGCTCCTTAAGTCATACAGGCTCTCTCCTTCAGTCAGCCAGTCAGACCACTCACTGACTTTTGCCCAGTATCTACTGAATCCAAGTGCTCTGCCATGATTTCAATTATGTAAAATGCATTTTTTTATTCAGCAAAGCACGTGGTCAGGAAATCCCTTTCCATATGCTTTCAAGACATTCCACAATTTCATGGCGTTATACATCTGTTGACTCAGCAGCCCCCTGAAAACCCAGCGCATCCCTGAGCATCAGCTCTGTGCGGTACTTGTGTGGGAATGAGCCCATTAGAAAAAATGTCTAATTCCATATCACAGCTGCCTTTGGGTATTAAACCATACACATCCCCGAGCCCCGACAGTGCAGGGGTGTCGTGCCTGTGGTGGGGGATTTGCCAGAACAGGGCCCTGAAGTGCTCCCCTTGCTCCTTCTTCTGTAGCAGAGCTGAAAGTAGGACAATCACAGGAGTGCACACCTTTCAACAGTGACCTCCAAGGAGGGTCTGCCCTGAACATTTCAGAAGTGGTCTCTTGAATAAATAACCGCCCATAAAGATTTTTGATACCACAGCTGATTACTTTACAGTTTATTACTTAAAGGTGGTTTGGGGTAGGGTAAATTTGTTTTAAAATAGCACCAGTCATACATTTCTCCTAAAACACCCCATTGGTGTTTAGCGATGAGCAAAAGGGACAGCCCTGAGGGTTGAAATTAATATTCATGATGGCTCATTAGTTCCCAGGTTTTCCATAAACTGGTCATTGGCAGTTCAGTAAAAATTCAGAAGTGTAAAAATTATAGCATGTGCTACCCACGTGTAAAGAGACATACCCTGTGCTGGGCAGATAGGTCCTGACCTTCTCCTCATACCAGTACTAGTATTTTGTGCTTCACCAAACCTCTTCTTTGCCTCAGCTCACAGATCTACATCCTGTAGAATAAATATTTTTCATTAAGATAGTTTAGTGCAGATCATTATACAATTCTTCTGGGGGTAAACACAGCAAAACTGAAAAATCAGTGATAGCCTAGGTGCAACGCGTGCAGCTGCATGTGTGGGCAGCATCTTCTAGGAGACTGTCTGGCAGCCCAGATGGTCCTCATCAAGGGCCTGAACGGTGCTACTGCAGAGGCATATAGTACAGGGACAAATTTCTTGGTCCAGTGAGCAGAAGGAGCTGCAGATGGGAAATTTCAACATATCTAGCTAGACCCAGGGTGGTTTCTCCTTTCATGCCAAAGGATGAGATGGTGACCTTGCAGCTGGTTCCTTGTGTTTAGATCAGGGCCATGTCCTCTGGCAGCCATATCAGCTAGGTCTCAAGGGTCTGAAACTACCTCTTTGGGTGACTAATTTTACTAGACAGCGTTTTTGTAAGATCCATGCACTTCTAAATATGTCAGGCTACCATGCAGGCTACACCTGAAAGCCAGGAAGATAAATAAGGTCAGAGAAAATCTTTGCTTTTTATCCTCTGAACCAAGCCAGGCTGATGGCCCAGGCAAATACCACCACAAACAGCAGGTGCTCCAGCCATGTTCCTGTGGTTCTGTCTGAAAGCAAGAAGGGATCTCTGCACACCTGAGACAGGTTTCACTCCTCCCAGGGCTCCTGTGAGTGATTACCCCCTTGTGCTGCTTGGGGAGACAGAAGAATAGGTGAGGAAGCAGTAGAAAACTAATGCACGAGATTTAAAATATAGAAAAAACCCACCCCCAAATAGGGCAAAATACTAAGCTTTGACAGTGGGTGAAATCCTGCCCACCCCACTAAAAATCAGTGGTGAAATTCCCATTGACTTCAATGGGAACAGAATTTGGGTGTCCATTTTTTCATGGTCTTCCCAGATGAAGCACCCAGACGTGTTTTAGTTTCCTCATGCCACTGTGGGGAAAACCTGTATGCTTTTATTAGCTTCTTTGGCTCTGTTTCACTGGATGGCATTTGGGGGAAAAAAAATCCCAACCCTGCAATTTCATTAAGAAACAATAGCCAAAAAAAATCATTTTACAATATGACTTCTTGCCTGCTCTCTACCTCCTAAATTCAATACTGGAGTGTATACAGATACAAAGCTCCTATTTTCACTCAGTCTGTAGGAGAGGGATTGAAAGGCCTCATTGGTTGAACATGCTAGAAACAAAACCATGGGAAATAGAAAGCATTATGGCAGCTCTTTGTTCAGAGTCCTTCAACACAAAAGAAAATTCAGCAGATGGGAGTCAAACCCATAAGCTCACAGAAAGCGTTTTCAGATGGGATGAGTTAGTTTTGTGCCAGATATGTGTAAGCTGATATGCTCCAAGATATGCAAAACATGGATAAAGAAAATCAAGCCTTTGCCAAAACCTAATACTATAATTTTAATGCAGTCGGAGACATTAACTGAACCTGTGCTTCCCAGCCTTATTTGCAGGCCAACATCAATATATAAGACCGTGTTAATTTTCTGTTGCCCCCCACAATCTATTTAAAATAAAGAACAAAACCACCATCCTCCAAAACTTTAGTAAAATAAAGTTCATGTACAGCTAAGTACCCTTTTATCCTACTACTTAAGCCACTCCAAATCACTGTCAGTACATTTCTAAATGCTCTGTGCTGAGAGTAGCAAAGCTTTTACAGTTCAGAATGGCAAGACTGACTTCATAAAAGATTTATATACTTGAAAAGCAGGTCATTTATTAAAAGATCTTTTAAAAGCTTCATTTCTTAAAAAGCAAAACCATCTACCCACCTCCGCATCTTGTCTGAAAGCATTTGCATACACAGCTGTTCTCCAAATTTCAACCCTGTTCTTTTTTTTCCCTTCTTCGTTTTTTAAGATATGAATAGCAGGTATTTACTGAAACAGTAGCATTCTTCACCAAGTGCTTTCTGCTTCCATACACTGATTTATCATGCCTCCTAGATGAACACACAGATACCCTTTTCCCATATGCAGGTTGAGGTGTTGGACCCTCGGCCTCAGGGCTGCATGAGACAGCAGCCTGGGAATTTTAGCTTCCAAACTAGTTCTTTTCTTTTACCACAGCTGGAAATTTCCTGCAATAGCCAGGTGAGGACAGACTTTGTCTCTCCTGGATCTTCCACTGTCCTCTTGTTTTACGATAGTCTTTTTAGGCAGCGCTCTTTGACTGGCTGCCTGGGAACTGAGCACTGCCTGCAAGTGGTGACCACTCAGTGCAAGCAGTCTGGGTGCCAGAGGTGTAAGACACACAAGTACCATGTTACCAAACAGCAGAAGGCATAACAGTAACTATTGCTTGGATAGTATCATTCTTTTCACTGGAAATTGTACCACCTTTGCACACCACAGTCCTCAAGACAGCATTTTATCTGGAGCCAAAGTAGCAGCAAGAGTATGCATTGAGCAAGATATAGCAAAGAAAGAAATACAGGCAATTTTGGACCACGAGGCTGGTATTTCAAGATATTTTTGGCATCCTGTTCTTCATGAGTGTTTTCAATTACTACTTGTTCCTGAAGAACCACCTCTTGCTGTTTCATCTTGCCTGCAAATAGCATGGCACACCAGAAAATTAAAAAGAAATCCATTAAATAGACTGCTATTTGTTCAGGACATGGAAGCTCAACTGCAGCCACAGGGTTACTCTCTTGGAAACAGTCTGCCATTAATAGGGGGTTGTAAAAGACAGGACAAGATGTGGGAAAGTTGCTTTGGGATTCAGGGGTATTAAAATAACTAAGGCATGAGGCTGCTTAAGAAAGGAGGTTAAGCGGGGAGAATATGACAACCTTGGTCATACATTTCAGAGAAGAGAAGAAAAAGCCAGACAAGACAAGGAAGGAACACGCAGAAAGGAAGAATGGAAGCTGGGAAAACTCAGAAAAGGCAAGACACCAAGAATGCTGAGAAGACTTGCAGTGCCAAAAGCAGGAAACAATAATAGCATAGATACTAGCACTCTCTTAGTCTTGTCATAAGACCATCATGAAAGTGACTTTAAATTTAGCAGAATGACATTTAAGAGACTACAGTTTTTGTTATATAAATGATTATTTTTCATGAAAACTTAAAAAAAAGTCACCATTTATTATTGCTGAGTTTTGATGGGCAGCCACAACCAAATCCTTCAGTGATCAAATATAAAATATCTTTTAACAGCTGTTCATACCTACCAGAGCAAGACAGATGGTGTGGTATAGGTGTCTCTAGATTGCACTGCACCCCAAATGGACAACATCTGAGCATTTTCACAGCAATGTATTAACTGCAACAAACACTATGACACAACTATTGATCACCACTTGGGCTTCCAGGGAAAAAAAATAAGAGGCATTTATGGGTTAATACCTCTGACTGAAAATTGCTTATTTAGAGGTTTACTGAACAGATACCATCATCAGGAGATAAAAGTCCTTACACTGAACAGACAATTTTAATGGCCTTTCCCATTAAGCTATGGGCGATATATTTCAAAGGGCAGATTATTGGAGTCTTTCTGCTGACAGCAAGGAATGTCAGATGAATTCAGAGTATCAGCGAACATCTAGGCCTTGGTAACAAGGATTTTAATATAGAGTTATATTACAATTCAGGACAAAACACCTTGACCAATTTATTCTCTTGTACAGCACAAAGGGACCTTACACTGTATCTGCATTTATATTCATTGCCAAAACAGGCAATGGACCCTTACTGTTCATGGGAACAAAGCTCCAGATGCTCTTATATTCTAAGCCTAGTGTGTTCGGCTACTGGTGCGGCACCATTAATCACATAAAACATGAGTTTTATAGCCTTGGAAAACTGGCACCTCCCAGATTTATTGGTTTGACTAGTCTGCCTAATAAAAAATTTCTTATGAACAAGTGAGCTCTGAATATAACATACTAAACATTATCATCTCATAATCAATAGGTATCGGTGAGACTGTTTTTAAGGTTTAGCTCCTTTCCTGTTCCCCCGCAGACTGAAATTATTCAGCTCTGTACTGCAGAGCTCCATTAAGCACTTTGTTTTTCATTGAATGACTGGAATCAAATGTGTATGGCCTCCATGGATGGATAAACTGCTGTAAAAAGAGATAAGTCAGCAATACTGATTGGCTCTGTTGTCTGAGCGTGTCTTCTGATTTTTGAGTTTCTGCCAAAAGCATCATCATTCTGTGTTTATCCTTCAAAAGCCCTCGGTCACTCAGATGGTGCATATGCTCGCAGCACAGCGCTCTCCCTTGCAGAAACAGCATTCATAAAAAAGAAAATTTCGGAACATGTAGTTGTTGAATGTAAATTTGTGGCATAAATCCTGTATCCCTTATCTTTCATGACATTGTTACTATATAATCTGAAGTGATTAAAAGACTAGTTTTACTTTGCTGCCCATCTCTTTTACTGGTTTATCTGCGCAAAGCTGTACATAGCTTTAAAGTGTACTTTGTCACACCATTTTCCTCTTCCTTTCCTTCCCTGGCAAGTTAAAATAACAGAACCACCATAAACCTCTGTGGTGGTTTCTTTTGTGTGCGTGTGAGTGTGAATTCATACTGATTACTGAAAACATACTGCGTTTTTCTTCACTTCTGGGGCCAGGACTGTCAATGCTGGGCTCAGTACTGGCTTTTACAGGATGCCATAGACATGTGTCTCCCTCCAGAGCTGCTGCTGCAACAAGAGCTGTTGTTTAACCATGGACACTTGCTGTGTGCTTTGCACCTGAGTAAATGCCTGCTGGAGGCAGCAGGAACACGACCAGAACAGGTCCCTGATGAGGCGTTTGAGTTTGTAACAGCTCTGCAAATTCAATGTTTCACACTCAGGAATCTCCTAAGGCAGAGACAAACAACAGACCCTCTCAACATGATGGGATTACCTGTCTGCAAAGGCAAAATGGTTATTCCCCATTTGAAAACAAAATGACATCAGACACCCATGATTTGGGTTTTATGCAAGTATACGGGTAATAGCAAGACTATAAATAAATCCTATCTGCATAAATTGTAATTAAGTGACAAATGAAGGCAATTGTTACTGCTTGTTCAAAGTCTTGTGAACATTTCTGTTACTGCAACCTCACCAGAGTTGCAAGTTCAGCTCATTGTGAAGTTCTGGGTCCTGTAAAGTCTCATTCATATGCATATTGTAAGAAGCAGGGATATCAGAGTCAGAGCCTGTGCTGTGTCAAAGGTGCTGCTTAAGATCTCAGGTGAGGAAATGCTCTCTTACAGACAGCTCACAAGCCTAAACCCCTTGTGGCATTAAAAGGAAATTAATTCAATTTTTCAAGAGCTTCCTAACAAACCCTGGGAAACAAGTTCAGAATACTAGCATATGCTCTAATCCATTTGCTAGTTATAAAGGCTTCTTTGTTACCGTTTTTGGCTGACAACAGTTGAGATAGCATGTTTATCATCATTCTTAAAACACTTGAGAGAGAACAATGTGCGTGCATTTTTATTTCAGTTTTAACTTCTTTATTTCATTGCTGTACAGCTGCATTACACTTGGCTTTAATCCCTTAAGCATTATTTTCCTTGGCAAAATAGTCACTGAACTGAGTAGAACTTATTATTGGAAAAATATGCTTGAAAAACCAGTGTGATGTCAATGCCAACTGAAACCCATGGAGCTTAAAATGTCACAAACGTGCCCATAGCTGAAATATATAGCTCCTCTTTTTTTTTTGACTGAACTAGGAATGTTGTAAGTCTTAGGTTGTGACGCCAACTGTAAAAACCATAGAGTAGCCTCCTGAAAATGAACGTGTGCTTTTTCCCCGCCATGAACAATCATTTGGAAAAGTTATGTAAAACCTGATGTAGGATAATTCCACAGGCAACAAATGACTGTGTGGCTCCACTTCCATCTTGCCTGTATTAACTGTGGCTATCAGTAAGAAGTTGGGCTACAGGCTTCTTAGAGAAAAGATAGAACCCGACTTTGTAAAACATCTTTAATATTCAAATATATAAATAAGCACTACTGAAGGATAATTCAGAAGACTGAGGTGATTCATTATGAACAGATGCTATAAACGGGAACAGTAACATTGCTAGGTAAGGAAGAAGCAAGCTATTTTAGGAGTCTTGAAAATCTCTTCTAGTTCTTCAGACAGATCATGCTGCTATAGTTACTTTATAAAAAATTATATTCTGAAAAGCACTTTAGTAAAAGAAACCTTTTACTGGAACTATTATTTAACCAAGACCTTCTACAGCACTAAAACACACTGCAATTGAATTCCTGATATAGTTTTAAGAATTGGAGGGGTAAAAAAAGAACAAAAAACCTACCATACCTGCACCAGGAGCTATTTATTAGCATAACACTCTTCCTTTTAAAGATTTCGTAACAACTGAAGTATATACAAAGTCTTACAGCATTTACACAATAAAAAAGTTTCCTATTAGCTGATGAAGTATAAGGTAGTGCTGCAATTTACTTCAAAGCATGTATACAATAATAATGAAGCAGACCACTGTACTTTCAACTTCTCTGCTACCACGCCGCCACTGTCAGTTGAAGTGACAGTTAATTAAACCACTGGGAAGACACAGATTGTCAAAAGATTTGTAACAGGTTGACCTGCAGCACTAACCATCATAAGGAGGATAAGAAGAAAAAAAAAAAAAAAGAAAAACTACATAACTGTCATGTTTCTACACTTTCCTAGAGCTGTAACAAACTTTCACAGCCTTAGATATAACATATGCAAGACAACATAATCACAATTTTTCAGATATAGTTCAGCTACTGAGTGTATTTACTTCTGAATAGGAGGCATTATATTGATATGGCTGTGTGTTTCCATTTTTGTTCATTAACTGTTCAAATAGGTCTACAAAAACTAAAAAGACAGCATGGAGTTTGTAGTCATGATGTGTTTGACTAATAAAGGCATTCAATATCAGCTATAGGATATAATCATTCCTGTCAAAAGTTTAAGACCAGGAGTCTTTGAGTAAAAACCAAACCCACAAAATCCCGCCCCTACGCCATTTTCATCTGTTGACTCCAACCTTTTTTAAGTTTTTCCAACAGGGATAATACAAAAATCATTAAAATGCTTACATCAACCCAAATGCAAGACTCATTTAGTTTAGGAGAGGTCAAGCAGATTCACTAACTACTTCTGCTGTAAAACTGAGGGAGCTTACCTAGAAAAAAGAAACCTTTACTGAACAGTCCCGTACTAAATAAAGGTAGGGATATATAGTTTAACAATGATACACAATTTAAGTACGTAGAATTGTTTGCCATTTAGAAACAGTTTTACATGTGCCAATAACGCACTTTCTACAAGAGATAAGGCTGCTTTGCCTATCGTCATATGCCTAAACCTCTTATTTTGGCCAATTTTGCTTTTCTTCCCCCCAAAGGGATTCTCTCTCAACTTTGAAACTAGTAACGTCAGTTGACAATATCTGTATTAAGACAAAAAGTGACATATATAAAATCCACACGGAACCACATAAATAACAAAGAAGTCATATAACCTTTCCATGTAAACACTTTGATTATACTGAAGCCCTAATCAGATTCTCGTCTTAAACTTTTGGCAGATAATGTGTATGCTCAGCCAGGCTTTGTAGTTATTGTTCAAGTGGAAGCCAGGTCAGCTCACATGTTGACAGGCATGCAACTTGGAAACATTGCACAACAAGCAACACAAAGAGATTTGAGAAGTGTACAAGACTTCAAGTAGACTTCACAACCCTTCACAACTGAATATTCACAGACAAAGATACAGTCCTTGCTTTTTCTACAGTGGATTTTTCTCTCACACATGGGACACTTTCTGTGACTCTCTAGCTTGCTTGATGCTATATAACCACTTGATGATTCTGGCATTCCTTTCAATGGCAGAAATGCCATATGGCACACGGTCATTGGCACTGTCATCATTTCTAAGGTCACTGTTGCTGTCCTGAGACTGTTCACAGTCTGAGCTAATCATGCTTGCACTGCGAAAGTTGAGGGATATAATATCAGAGTTAGCCCTTGCAAAGTTTTCCATCCCAAGGTTTTCAAGCTCTTCAGGATCCAGTCCGCAGTAGTTAAAGAATCGTTCAACATCTGCGTCGACACGAAAGTATCTGTCGCTTAAGTCTGATTTTGATCGCTGTAGGGAGGGTCTTCTACTAACTCCGCATCCAGACTCAACTGCCTCAATCTCTGGGGATTTCAGGGTGGCAATGGCAGCGATTTTGGGCTTTGGAGGCAGAGGCGGGGCTGAACTACTGCAGGGTATTGCTTTTAAGGGCTTTGCACTATTTACTTTCCTAATGTCTGAGGAGCTGTGAGAGACATGCAAAAAAGTCTCTGCCGACTGATCTAGGAGCCTTCTGCTGACATTGGAGCTGCTCTCCTGTGGGCTGCTACGGCCCTGTGTGGGGTAAACCTTCAAAGATTCGGCAAATGAGTGTCGGTTCAGCTCTGTTGAATCGGCTCTGTGGGGCGGCCAGTTTCGGGGACCATGCTTGTGCCCTGAACCCGAGCTGGAGCCTTCAGAGCTGTTGATGATGTTCTTCAAAATCTCAAGTTTCAGATTTTCTCTCTGGACGCCGCTCTCAGTCTTTGCGTTGTTGCTGAAGACTTTCAAGGTGGGGCTCCCCAGCGCTCTCTTGGCTGCAGGACAGACTGGCGGCTTCGCCAGCACTGCCGGCTTCACAGGCTCCTGCTTGGCATTGATGACCTCCTGGCTCTTGACATATTTTGCCTTGTCGGCTTCTAGCCTCTCCACCGCGCTCAGTCTTTTTGGATTAGGCTCCGCCTGCCTGCGAAAATAGTCAGGTCCTTTGTTCAGGATGCGGAGAGGAACGGCGGACGTGAAAGTCACGGCAGGGCTGACCGGCTTCACCATGCTACCTGTCGGTAGTGTTTCTGTAGGCATGTTTGGTGGTCTTTCCCCCGCAGCCGTTTTGGATTCTTCTCTGGGTTCTCCTAAATGCACGGTGCAGAAACATGTACATTAAGCACAATGAATAGCCGATGAATCCCGGGATCTGAGCGTTAGCAGCAGCACCTCATCTCACAGCTCATTAAATAACACTGCGTTTCTCTTTTAAAGGCAGCCTTTGTAGGGCAAGGCCACCCGACACAAGTCCGTATTAGTCTGCTCCGCTGACTCCTTTCTTCTTGCTGAAAGATGCAGGAGTCTCGCCGTTCCCTTTGTGCTCCGCTACCAGCAGCGATCTGAAACGCAGAATAACCAACCACACGTTAGTGAGAGCGCCTGACATCAGCGCGATAGCAACAGCCGCCTCCCAGCCCTCCTCTCCCACCGCCGGACGGGATGCAGCCGCCACCGCCAGCGGCGCAGGGGAGGCGGCGCTCGGGGCGCCCGTGCCCCCCTCTCGCTCTGCACCCCTGTGCATCTTACAAGAAATGTGTTGCTTATTGCTTACAGTCCAAGCTTGGATTTAATTAAATTACACTGGAAAATAAAATAATTTAAAAAATCAAATCCCACTACGATTCAGCCATGCATTTCTTTCTGGAGAGAGAAAGAGAAACAATATGTGTCAGTTCAGAGATTTAGACCCACCTGTCTCCTGAAGATCAACGAAAGATCACTTTCAAACTAATAACTTTGGCTTTGATTAGTTGATCTGTGTACATATTTTATCTGTAAACCCCAAACTTTTTTCTCCTTATAGGCAACATACTCTGTAATCTAAGAAATTAAGTGTATTTTCCTTTTTTATTAAATGTTCCAGAAAACTAATGTCTAAAAAGCAGAGAGCAAACAGAGGCATGTAGCGTTTTAAGGGCAATGCACCTTTCATCGTTAATCTAATGTAAAACCAACAATCTTGCTAAAGCCACCGATTCCAGTTCAAAGTCTGTTTGAACATTAGTCCCCAAAGCACCGGTGCTCCAGCAGTAAAATAAGGCTTTCCAAGTTCTTGTGATCACCTTACAGATTTAACAGAACAACAGAAAAAGGCTTTGTTTTTTTGATGAAAGATTTTATGAGCACACAAAAACATTCTGACTAGGTTTGAAAGGCAAGAACTTGTCTTCACAGTTAGATACAATCATTCAAGTTTTCTACCAAGCACTAAGTGCAAATGAAGTTTACCTTCATCTAAATTATTTTAAGATCCTGTCACAACAGTCTAAAATCCAACACCATGGATGACGTTACAAGTGCTGTAACAATTTTACTACATGAGGCACTGAAGGGCACTTATCACGGAATCTACTTTTCAAGCAGTGATTTCACTAATGGGTCTCATTTGTTTTATTACTGCCCCATTAATCTATGCTGCCCTTTTTAATATCCCGTTTCTGTTATCACTGTGTTCTTCAGAGAGAAAGAAAAACAGCTGCTACTTCTTTACTCATCCTAAGGAGCACAGAGCAGCATCCTTCCCAGGGATGACTTACTTTCGTGTGTACTGCCATCCTGTGTGTGCTCATCCATCTACCCAACTTATTAATATAGGGTGTGCCATCAGTACATTGTTTAGACAAAAAAAAACCCACAGAAAATTTAAATTCCAGCTAAAGATACAGCCTCAAGTACTGATTCCCAGAAATACATTATATATACATTGAATATTCTCTCTAAATCATCCAAGGTCAAAGCAAGCAAATAAAATACATAAATGCTATAATGAGATTATAGGAAAAAGCTGAGCTTTCTCCTGAAGGCTCACTGTCACAAGCATTCTTCAAATACAAACTAACATATTTAGGTGGGTGATAAACCAGACACGCTTTCAGAGCAATTGAAAGGGTAGTGAAATGTTAATTAAGCTTCCCTTTCAATGTTGTTTTATAAATCCTAGTGCTAACTCCTCAGCAGTTTGACTTCCTGAATTTTAACTAAGTCTTTCTGAAAGAGAAAAAGCTTGCTTTCCTCTTTTGAATCAACATATTTATTGGGACTATTTTGAAATTAAGTATCAAATTTCCAGATGTGCTGAAGGCAATTCCAACACGCATCTGCACATACACATTTCTCTTCCATATACACAAATCAAATCTTTCCACATCACCAGCTCAGATCTTGATGGCTAAGTGCTTGTAAAAATACCCCATTGGTGTGTATATTTGATACCTGTGTGCAGAAATCAAATCTATATGAGAACAGGGGTCTTGTCAGGAGGAAGAAAAACCCCCAAACAACCAAAACCCCCATTCTCTGTACTAAGCACTTTCACCCAACTGAGTTAATACCATACGAATAAGCGAGACCACAACCCTTCACTTCCACCTTGGCCATTGTCATTAAAGGCCAGCATGGTCCTGTCCCAGAGGACATTTGCCAGCTCCATTCTTCTACTGGCAACTGGCTCCACACATCACTACAGATCGGAGCTGTGGGGACTCGAGGCTGTTTTTGGAAGTTTTATGGAAGCACTTAACTTCCTCACTTGGGACAGCCCTGGCCAATGCTAGCAGGCATTGCTTAGGAGACTAAGCATCTATTTTGGCTTCAACGCCACAGTTAAAAGGAAAAAAAAAGAAGAAAAAACCATCCACTAAGCATGCATGTTCATCCGAGAGAACAAGCATGCTTGTTTGCAAGCACGTATGGGGCCAAATGCCCTGAAGTTAATGGAAATATGCTGTGACTGACAATGAGCTTCACACAAGTCTAGAAAGAAAACCAAAGACCTGGTGAGGAACCAGGGCAGAAATGTCCACCTGAGCCAGCACAGGGAGCTGAGAGAGAAATGACCAGGTGGGTTACGTGGCCAGACATGGAGGATTTGTACCTGTGGGGCTGCTGGTATAAATTAAGGTACATGCAGCTATGAAAAAGGATCAACTATATTTTTGTGTGTTGTTTAAATTGCTCCATTTCACTGAGGGGCTGCATTTAAGTATCACGGCAAGTTTATCCAGTACTCTTATGTCAGAGAGCTAAAAATTGTTAACCAGGTACTGTTAGAAAGGAAAGTGGGATGAAAGAGAGGTGGATGAATGTAAAGTGCTAATGAAACAACTTCTCCTGCCTGTGCTGGTGATGGCTGCAGCCTAATTCTGCTGCTAGCTGGGAAAGTGAGAGCAATTCCTACCAGCCTCTCTGCTGTCCGCAGGCACCTGAAACACAGCAGTGACACTAGAGAGCCTTGCTACTTATTAATTTCATCGGTAATGAAAGAGACTGAGAAGCAAGCAGTACAGTGTAGTTTCAGGAAGACAAAATTGTGCCACTTAGTTTCCAGTTGTGAAAATCATCATTGCAGCAACAGGAGTACAGAAAGGGCTTTCTTCTGGCTTAAACTCCAAAGAAACTCACTGCTTAGGCATCTGAATTTCCTGCTGCTTACAGCTCTGGTACCAGTTTTGCACTGCAGAAATTCGAAGGTGAATAGGTTTTCTTCACCCACTCCCAGGAAATGTGTGAAATATATTTAGGGAGCCAAGAAACATTCCTTTTACTCTGTTTACATCCAAATGTCTACTCTGTAGGTTTACTTCTTCTATGGACTGAATTGTGTGTTTCAGGATTCACTCCAGATTTGCATTTTTGCTCTTCCTTATAACAACTGCTAATACTTAAGAGATTATTTAAAGAAAAACAAAGGTAAAAAATTATGCTCGCATTCAAACATAGTTCATTTTAATACTATGTATACATTAATAAAACCTTTCTTCAAGTTTTCACTAAACGTGCTCCTGTAACACTCAGCAACTGTTGCAGACCTGCTGAGTAGAATACAAAACCTACAAAGCGGCAGAGAGGTTTTGGTTTTTTAAAGCTGTATTTTCAGCCAAACACTTCGATTCAGGATTCCTTTGTGACAGAGGTGGAGATCCAAAGCACTTATGCATTCTAGGCCTTGTGCTCTAATCACTCTTAGGTCTGTAATATGTTTGTCAAACATTCACATTTAAATAGCAGACGCACTATCTGCATGATTTAGGGGAACACAATACTGCCTAGAGCAGCAATACCTATACAACTAACATTAACTACAAATAAATCCTCTATGAAATATTCTTTCTTTGATTTAAAGCCAAGACAGTAGGAGGTGATAAATTAAGCAGAAACTTTGGAATTACAGTTCCATATATTCTAAATATGCAGTTTTTTGAAATTTAAAAGAAATTTATGAACTGGCCCCATTCTGGCAAGTATTTATTTTTAGCGCTATTATTAATACAGTGTTATTGTACAATACTCTAGGTAGGAGAGAAAAAAATAAACTAAAGCTGCATTCTGAACACCGACTGAATGACGCTAACTGAGAGCAAACAACGTGCTTTTCTCCCTGGTTCTGTGTTGCCCTGTAGCTCCTACACATTGGCCAAGCTTCAGCCAGCTTTTGCCTAAAAGTATCCACAGCACTATGTATTTTAACAGTATCAAAGTTGCAACAAAGCAGCAAAAAACAACAGTAAAAATGTGGCCCAAATGAAATTAATGGAATTTCTGCTCTTGACTTTGGTGAGGATACCGCTTCACCTGACAAAGCTACAGTGAAGCTCATGCTCTTAATTCATCCCTCTGGGACAGCAGATGAAGCAATTGTACTGGAGGTAGGAGGAAGCACAGTGGATAAATATAACGAAGGCTGACAGCCTTTACTCTGCTTTCCTTGATATTTAAAGGCCTGTGTCAATTTTATTTTCCAGATGATAAAATATAACTACCACTACCTCAAGATGCACCATAAACATCCCACAAATTCCAACATAAGTAATCAACAAGTGATCTCAATAGGACTCAAAATGATCACAAAACAAAATCTGCATAGGAACACAGGACACAGAGGGAAAATGTCTGGCTCTGCTAATGACCAGGTGCACTTTAGAGCTGCAGGTCTCATTATAAAGATGCTGTTTTGTCCCTGCAAAGCCTATAAATGAGGGCTTCACTGAGAATGACTTGCTACAGGTCTATATACTAAGTTATACTATTGTGTATGTCTAAAACTGATACAAGTTCTTCTGTGGATAACCGTCATTATAAACCTCATATATTTACATTATTAAGTTTAAATATACAGGCTAAGCCTAAATAAACTAGACTTAAATTGACCTAAGATAATGCACATCCAGAATGGCAGCACTATTTCATTTTTTGAAACCAATTTTAGATAAATATGTGTACGGGTGTAGACTTGGTCTCACATAATATTAACTGTCAAGATAAAGCATGAGGAGATGAAATAATCTTTCAGATCTACCATGACTTAAAATACTAATGGAAGTGCTGATTTTCAACTCTGCTCCCTGACAAGATGCGAAACTGTGAACTTTACTAGTAAGAGCAATATCTGTTCAAGTAGATGTTTAAGCCTTCAAAAGGTCATAAAAAATGTGAACTACAGTGACCTAAAACCAAGAGAAGCAGAATTACGTAGACATGGAAAAGCTCCACCAAGTGGAAAGGTAACGGTTTTGGCAAAGGCTGCCACTTTTCACTGCTGATGTATTACTTTCAACCAAAGAACCCAAACTAAAATTTGCAGTAGCTTTGTAATAATTTGCACAGATGAACATACAATGGGCTGATATATTTACGATAATTCTGCTTTGCTCTTACATCACAATCAAAGACTTATAAGATAAAACTCTCCATAAACAAAACACTGTCAGCACTTAGCCCTCTTTCTATTTTACTGCACAGTTAAAATGATGAGGTTTAAAGCAGGATGCGCCATAACCAGAAATGCTAACACTGTTACAGGGAAATAGCTTCTGGAAAACCCATGGAGGTACAAATGCCTGGAAAGCAGGAAAGCAACTTAGCAGCTACACTTACATACTGCCCCTGTAATGTATGCTTAGCACTCAGTGGGAGCTGGATAGAGATGCCGCTTTGAAAGAGAAATAATTTTGCTTCTTTTCAATTCTGAAATCCAGCACTGTTAAATTTCCTACCCGGAGCAACAATCCACTCAGCGATACTTGCTTCTGGGTGAATACTGCCCTATAGATGGCTCGCACACATGAAAACTCTGATTTCTTTCAAAAGGCACAGACAGCTGCACAAATGCACAGGAAAGCTCAGAAATTAAATTTCCCTTTCTTCCAACTAGATAGTAAAAAAAAAACCCCAAGTTGTCTTATTATTTAGAGCGATATCGCATGCTGTGTTTCTAAAAAGATGTAATGGAAATCAATTCTGTTGTCTTTGGACCCCTGTGCTGCTTACACCATACTGCACTCCTTGGAATAATTTCAGCCTCTCATTTAAACAAACAAACAAAAAAATCAGGAAAGGGCCTAAAAAAGTATAATAAGGAATGTAATTGTAAAATTGTAGCTCTAGCTTTATGGGAATACTTCTATTTCAATGTGCATTTTATGAGAACAATTCTCTAAACACTTTGCAAAGCTTTAGGAAACACCTTTACTGCTCATTCATCAGCTAGAGTCAATAGTCCAAGCCCAAACCACTTTTATCCTTTTAATTCTGCATCTCTCCATAACCATCACATTTAAATTTATAGCCTCCTCCCTACAAGATCACAATTGCCAATTTATCTAGTAGTCTCCTGGGCCTACACAATTTCCCCAGGTTCCTCTCTGCACTTCTAGAAATGAACACAACCCATTCTTCAATACAGGATACTTGGTTGTGGTGCTGCATCATATTTCAGAGGTTCATCAGATCCTGAGACAGGTCCCTGCTGCACTGGGTCCCAGCTGTTTGGTCCCTCTTCTCTGGGAAAAGGAGGATTCTTATTTCTCTGCTCCTTCACCACCACCTCTTCAAAATGTTTCTCCATTGCACCATTCTGCTTTTGCAAGATGCAGTAACTCCTGCTCTGCTTTGGTTGAAGGAGCAGTGCTATCTGGACTATGCTTTTCATTTCTTCTCCTCTTCTGACAGGAAAAGCTAGCACCTCATCTCCTTGCTCCTGGCAGCTGTCCTGCACCACCATGCTTGGATTCAGCATCCTGGAAAACCACTTTTTTTCCCCACTGGTAACATTTTCCACATGTTAAAAAAAATAAAAAATAATAAAAATTTGGGGATCATCGCTGTGCTCTGGGAGAAAACAGAATGAGGCTGAACAAAATGGTTTTAATTATGAAGCGCAGCAAAAATGTTTTAAATGGAACACATCATTTTAGCTACCCAAATCTTTGTGGTAATAGGTTCAGTAGAAATCATATGCATTAGCAAAAAAGGAAATCAAAATCTTCTATCTGCAAAATGCAGAGATACACCCGCAAAGCACCCTCCTTCTAGTACTGCCACACAGATAGGCTGCCTCACTAGCAAGATTTGCAGACTCCATACATCAGCCACCCATGTGGCCCCTGGCCACACAGCAGAGTCTGATCCTCTGCCCTGCAGAGAACAACAGAAGCACAAGCGTAATCAGTAATTAGGCAGCTGGGAAACAGCTCAGTAACTTCTGCTGCAGCATTCCTCACCAAAAAAATTATTATCATTAACTCAGCTACAGAACATACATTCTGATAGCAGTATTTTCAAAATGCCAATTCTGGACCATTTGACACACTGAGATAAACTAAACGTAGTCCTAAATCCCTTAAATGTTTGAAAACTTGTATGAATGTTAAAGCATTCTACTGTAGCGTACTTGTCATCACCAGTGCAACTATGGGATCTGACTTGGTCTTAAACTATGAAGTGAACACTAAAACATAAATCATCCTGGCTTAGAAGAACTTCTTCTGCATGTAAACTTGAAATACTAAGAAATCATTACAGATTTAAATTGATAAAGTGAAAAGTATAGGTTTTCAAAATGAAAGTTTATATTAAAGGTGCAGTGTGTCTACCAACACAGCCCCTCAAAGACTTGAGGACCCACGACTGGGTGAATTCAGTAGGTTCACCTCCTTCACAGCTACTGCAGCAAGGCAACAGCTTCCCTTTGAGATTTGGCATCTTGCTTCATGCAAAGCTATAAAAGCAACCTCAAGCTGAGCACTCAAAACTAATGAAAACTGAAATACACACACCTAAAATGGCAGATTCTGTATGGAAACAGTCTCTATGTTCACCATTTAAGTGGTAGCAGAGTTCATAAAATCTTGGGTAACTGATCTTTAGGCTTGTATCTCACCTTGAAGCACATGTTCCTCTGCCAATACTTTTTTGCTTAAATTAATAAATTGAGAATCACTTCTGAGCTCTTCTGTCTGGGTACAACACTCCAGCTATGTCCTGAACACCAAACCAAACCAGGTCAAAACCTGGACACCTTCCCCATTTTCCATCATGGAAAGGAACTGTGAGAAATCTGGAAGGAACATGAGCATGTAAGACAGGAAGGATGTTCAGAAGAAGAGGCCCATGGGCATGCCCTGCACACCCTTGCCACCCAGCACAGGTGCAGCCCTGCTGTTTCTGCTAACAGGCACACACAGAACTAAGCCTGATGGCTAATTCCCAAGCTGTAGAGGAACCAGGGATTTCCTTGCCCATCTTACTCATTCACACCACCTTATCCAGGAGGTACTTGCTGGCCCTAAAAATGCAGCCAAGGATGATGAGAATGCTGAAGAAAACACCTTTTTGTCTGCTTGACTTGGAGTACAGGCTGGAAGCAGCCCTCCACGGTAGATGCTCAAAGTACTAGACTATACTGTATGTAGAGACAGATCCCTCTCCTGCACTGCAATTCAAAGGTTTCCACTTCTAAAAAAAAAAAAAAAGTATTTGTAAGCTTTCTTTAAATTAAGGAAAGGGTAAGAAAGCTCACATAGGGTACTTGGTGAGGAAACTGGGTTACTAACTGAGCTCCAGTGCAATTAAGTAATTTCTAGCAAGTAGGACATTTCAGTTGAAATAGGAAGACCCACTCAATATTCTGCCAACTGAGTTCTTCCTCAGGAGGTGGGAAACTCGCTCCAGTTCAGGGACTGGGGATTTGATCCTGACTCCCCTTTCTCAGAAGAGTGTAGCAATCTCTGATCTCATGGACATAAATGGATACCTGCTGCTACTGCCAGCTCAGCTCGTTTTTGTGGGAAAGGAAAAAATTTACCAGACTCTGTCGTAAGAGGCCAAAAGCCCTGAAATCTCAAGTTGCCATGTTTAGACTCTTATTTATTGAGAAAAGTCTTCTAAAACTGTTTACAATGAGAAATATGTTAAAAGAACATAGTATAATAACTATAAACAGATTTTATTTGAGAAATAACAATAAACCCACAAAACCAGCTGCAGTTAGACATTCTCTTTCAGTCGCTAATCCTGCAAAACTCCGGAAATATTCAAATACATGAAGATCCAAAGTAAACAAATATAGCCCAGAGAAACCCAACAATTTATGCTGTGAAAAAACAGAAACCATAAAGAGCTATTATAAATGAAAAAAATATATCATGCTTAAAATTTTCATTCCTTTAGTCAGAGATTTAATTAGTAAGAGAAACGTTTTAAAATACCTATTTTCAAAGTTTCAAAACAAAGCTTAATACCATCGTTCCAAAGTTGCTTACCTGTTGTGAAAATACATTTGAAAGAAATAGTGCACAAGAATATGGAATATTTCTTACAATACTTGCCAAATTTTTACAAGCAAGAAACCAGAAAGTCACATAGATGATATATGTTTAAATCTTTTCTCCCTTAACAGCTTACTCTTATCTTGTTATATGGAAAATTCTTTTTAATAAACTACACATGAACACAATAATTTCCTCTTTAGAAATAAATATTAAAATATAGCCAATGAGTGTCTTTTATTGATATTAAGAACCTACGAGACCACCTTTAATAGGCAGTATATTAGGCACAATTAAAAACAGAGTATGCTAAAACCAGTACCAACAGAAAAATGATAATGTTCAGTCAGTGAAGTACAACAGAGTGCCCTAATTCTGACAACCGAGGACTTTGAGCCACTCTTCTGATTAGCTGTGGGGTCTTGTTTGTCAAAACTCTTTGTATTAAAGAGCCTTTTCTGTAACATGAAATATTACTGCCATAAGGACAGCGTGGCTATTTAAAAACAATTTCTACACCATATTGCCCTGAGTTAACCATTTCTAAGCATTGAAACTTTACATACATGAAACACTGCTGATTTATTTTTTCTTAAATAAACACACTATAAAAGTTTGACTGTGTAAAAACAAATCAGGTCTTTTAAAAATAATAATAACTAATAGAATAAAAAACAAACAAACCACACATGATTTACAGCAGTGTTCCAGGGCACTGCAACCTTCAGAGCAACTACATGAATTATATCTTTCATTTTTGACTGGTACTGCTATGTTTTTCTCTAGATAGGAGGATATTTTCCCATACCACAGGATAGTTCATTCCCCTTTTCTCCAGCCTCAGCTCTAAAGATACATGGTGTTAGAAGCCAAGAAAGAAAATGAAAGGAGCGCATAATATCTTGAAGACATGTCTGTATATTTAAGACTTCCTCTAGCAGATGGTTAAAAATACTGATCTTGGCACTGGAATGCAGTGCAATTTAGGTCTTCCATGTTATTATAATATTGCAATCAATGATATAGCTGTATAACCCAACACAAGTGCCACATTGTATGTGCATGGCATAATTACACATTTGCTGTGTAACCCTTAGACTATACCAGATGTATTTACTAGAGTTGCTGAGGTGTTAGCTGTTAGAATACACTGAGTATATTTTTTTCTTAATTGCTGTATTGGAAATACGTGCTCACAGAGTTCACATGTTAAAACTACAGACCTTCACAAACTGCTTGCAATCTATTTAACTGAAGATGAATATCCAGTTAGCTACTTGTTAACGGGCATCCAAACTTTTGTTTAACATCCACGTTTGATGCTCAAAGTTGTTTCCATATTACTGATATTTAATGTAATGACTTTTCACTAAAACAATTTTATTAGAAAGCTGCTTTTAAGAAGTCAGACTGTCCAGACTCTTGTGCACTGAATGGTTTTTGCCTATCTGAGGGCCCTGATGAAGTTATGATGATGATGGAAATTCTTCCCGGCCACAACTTTTAAGAAACCACAAAAACCTCACCATACAAAAGCTGTATTAAGTGACAGCCAGTGCATTTAATCAAGTGGAGAGGGAGGCAGTGCAGGGAGGGTTGAGGCATCCAAGCTCAAAAAAAAAAAAAAATCTCAATCCAAAACTGGAATTGGGAGTGTGGGAACATACACAAGAAGAGAGAGAAATGGCAAGACAGAAAGAGGTACAGGAGAAGTGCAATTACCAGGAAAAGAGCAGAGGAAAATGTGTTGAGAAGAGAAGGGGACACCAAACAGTGGGTTGGGAAGCAGAAATAGATTGCAAGGACACACAGAGATTAGAGGAAAAGGGAAGAGACACTTCAAGTGCTCTTCATCACCTCCCTTGCAGCTCCTACATCCCACAGAGGGAACAGAGCCAGCATAAGGGTGCAGTGGAGAAAGGCATGACCCAGTGAAGGTCCTTCTGGAGCAAAGCTCCCTCCAATCCAGGCCACTTTTGGGTTGCAGCCAAGAGACATGTCCTCTCCCTTCTCCTGCAGCTGTCCACTGAGCCTAGCAGGCTGGCAGTGGAAGAGCTGACACTGGGGTGGCTGGCATGAGGAGATCACAGAAGGATACCAGCCTTGGAACTCCGCACATTTTTAAGAGGAAAACAAACAGTGGAGGAAATCCAGTCAACCAAACAAGTTTGCTGTAGACTCCTCACTAAATCCAGTTCTTCCTTTTGGCATTGCTTCAGCTCCCTTTCATGTGCTGTTTGCATGCCGAGACACGCAATAGGCTTTTCCCCAGCAAGTCCTGAACTAGGGATGCTCTCGACCCTGTCCTCACAAGTGCCTTAGATTATTGCTTAAGTTATTTCCCTATTCCTATTCCCCCTTATAGTATCAAAGTACCTCAATATTACTATATATCTGCTCTCCTCTCAGTTCGGTGATACACAGCCACTTTAATAGGTCCCCCTCTCCTCTAAAGAAAAGAAAATCTCTGAACAGGGAACTAAATACAGGATTGAGTATGATTTGCCAAAGTAACAAAGAAAATTTCTTCCAAACGCAGAAATTGGATACAGGTTTCCCAAGCCTGTAGCTACTGCTTTAGCCTGGGAAATTGTTGTTTCTTGTCCTGGTTTTGGCTGGGATAGAGTTAATTTTTCTTCTTAGTAGCTAGAATAGCGCTGTGTTTTGGATTTGGTATGGGATTTAGTATGAGAAGAATGCTGATAATACTCTGATTTTTTTTCAGTTGTTGCTAAGAGATCAAGGACTTTCCAACTCCCCATGTCCTGCCCATTCACAGGTGTCCAAGAAGCTGGGAGGGGGCACAGCCAGAGCACTGGACCCAAGTTAGCCAATGAAATTCCATATCATGTAACATCATGCTCAGTATATAAGGGAGAGGTGCCTAGGAAGTAGGGGGTTCTCTCTTGCTTCCAGGATTGTGATTGCAGGATCTTGGTATTTTGGGATCACTAGCAGGGAATGGGCTAGGTATCAGTTGGCGAGGGGTGAGCAACTGCATTATGCATTACCCATTTGCACTTTCTATTATTGTTACTGGTTTTATTACAATTATTAAACTGTTTTTATCTCAGCCTATGAGTCTCCCTTTATCCCTCCATTCCCCCCTATCCCCTGGGCAGGGGGAGGATGAGCAAGTGGCTGCACAGTGTTTGGCTGTCAGACATGTTTAAACCATGACACTTCTTTAGAGATGAGTATCAGCAAGCTTTTTCAGTAGGTGGACCTAGAGAAATTGAACTTGAACATCACAGGGCCAAGCTGCCTAAGCCAGCCAAATAATAAGATACAGCAACCAAGGTGTTAAGCCTCAAGTGAGGACACGTGGTGTCCATTTTTTCCATCTACCCGTGCCTGCTGAGTAAAGGTAACCTCTCCTGTCCAGCTGCCCTGCCAGCACACCATCCTCATCACCGCTGGGGAACCGGCCTCCTCCAGTGAAGATGTCCCTCATTCACTAGCACCAGCTCATCACTGATCTGGACTGGCTTCAAGACATTCTCTAAAAGCTAATAACAAGGGAGGGCTGGCTGTGTCACTGCAGCCAGGACCAAATGCTGCTTTCATCATAAATCATGGATCTAATCTTTTCCATTTGCAAAACGAGTAATATATCTCCAACAAAACTACAGACCTCCTGGAGCATATGTATGAACACCGAACACTGAATCCCTTTTTCTAAGACAGCAGAAATAAATCCCATACAACATGCCATCAGGAAGGTAAAAATATGAAATGTGACTGTGAAATTAGTGTAGGTTAACTTGTGACCACAAAAACTAACACAGATCACTTACAAGGCTTTGAATGTTTCTGGTGTCAGTCCTTGGCACACCTAAGACAGTTTTGCTGCCTTTAATTTCGTACTACAACATATCTGGAATTTCAAGTTCCCAATTTCCTCAGCTGACAGAAATGGCTTCTGAGATGATTTCTACATTCTGAGAACAGATCTTTACCCTTAAATTAGCCACACATATTCTCAGACTTAACATTTTTGCCTTGAAATAAAACAGCAGTGATGATTGTTAATTTAAGACCCCACACAATGCAAATTTATGTTCTGGAGCCAAGTACAGTGACTGGAAACAGATGAACGTGAAACGCCTTCTACTGAGTGGACTTTAAACTAAATATTAGTGAAGTGTGTTGACGATTTGATATGTGACACATCAGACATTGATTACTGATTTTTTCTTTGCTACAGTGAAATATCAGAAGTGTTATACCAGTCTTTCAAGAACTGTACAATCATTAGTACGAAGTGCCACATGCACAGCTCCTGTCCCCTCCTGCCCTCTTGAGTTTCAGCTGGTTTCCTTGTACTCACCGAGGATGAAGCTATTCAATATGTGACATTCTTTTTGTTATTACTGACACTGGATGTCCCCCTTTTGTTTAGGAGCTTTAATGATGAATAAAAGATTTTAAACTTTAATGCTCATCTCCTGCTCAGACCTTGAAATCAGGCTCATAGTGTTGCAGATGGACTCAAAGATGTTTAAGCTTTCTTCTGTCTTTGAGCGTATTAGTAATAACCAGATAAATAACAGAAAGCTGGGGAGGACTAAGGCTAGAAGCGCTTGCTTGCACTGAAGGTCTCTGTTACAAAAAGCTAATGCAATCTACTGAATGGAAAGACTATAACCAAAGTTGGGAATAGAGCATGGGAAATAAGCCTGGAACTACTGGGCTATTTCCAAAAAGGATTCTGCCACGTTGACACATACATCGCTTGTGTGACTGAGGCCAGAAAAAGCAAGCCTCAGTCTTTCTTAAACAGGTCTGAAATATATATTTGCAACTAATGAATCTGCCAACTCAATCGATTAGTAAAGGTTAAGGAAGAGGATTCATTACAGAACATACCTCCCAGGACAGCAGAAGAGGTCGTGGCAAAGTCCTTCTGGAACTGCCCTCCTTTTATCAATCCCCGGGAAAAAAACGTACATTTTAACTCAAAAAGGTACCTGTAAAAGCACAATGTCAAACTCTTGTCCACACTCTGAATGGGAGAATGTAATACTCCAGGGAATTCTGAAAAAAAGAAGAAAACAAAATATGAAAAAAGACAGTAAAAAAACCCAATAGAGCAGTAATAAGGCAGGCATGTACACACCAGTGCTGCTGTGATGTTGGAGGTCGTGGAAACTGGATGCCAAGGCTGGTCCATGCCACGAGAAGGGAGGGAAAGAAATGCAAGGCAACCACAAGAGTAACTGGGACTATTTCACATGAAAGACGAGAGAAGTGATGAAATCAACATGGCTGTGCACTGGAAAAGCTACAAGCTGTGTAATAATAACAACTAATTAAAAAGTCATTTGGGAAGCCTCAGAACACAAGCTGACATATGCCGCGGTATCCAAGGTGCGAGACGAGATGTAGCCATGCTGTGGATCAATGTATAAATGCAAATGCCCAAATTTCAAAATGAAGTTTTTAATTCACTGATGAAGGACAACACAAAATTCTGCCTTTTAAATTCTTCTTATAGACAAGCCATCCCTTTTGGTTTGGTTTTGTGTATTTCCAGATGAGGAGAGAAAATACTGTTAAAAAACAAACACACACGCACACTATTTCCATGATACAGCTTTAACAGGGAGTGGAATCAATGTCAGCTACTTTGCAAGTAACTGAGGAAAAATATCAACATATAAATGTTAGTGTTACTTCAAGGCAGCTGCTGCTTGATTTTGACATGAAAATATGGAATCTACAGTGAAGATCTGTTTTTAAGTGACCTCCCATATTCAGAGTTATGGTCAAAGAGTAAAACATTTGTGTGCTTAAAAACCCTCCCCACTTCCCTGCTGGGAACTAGAGAGTACTGACAGGATTATTTTCCAAACTAATAACAACCACGATAAAAAACTACTACTAAATTTTTATACATCTATTAGGAATTACTTATTTACTTTTCAACACCTATACGAAGTGATTATTCATGGAAAAGCTATAATGTTCAATTGATGGCACAATATTACTAAAAAAGTATGAACTTTGGTTTTTTTTAATTAGCTTCTTTCTGTTTTCTAAAGCACTTATTTCAGACAATGCTTTTTTAAAATATGGGAGTAGTGTATTTACAAAACACTACTTGTGTCTAGCCAATCGATACATCTTTCATTTCATATGCATTCTCCTTTTTCTCTCCAAAATTATTAGGTACATTTTGGGGATTTAAACCAGTTATTGAACTCATGCAGAAAAAAAATCCAAACCTTAGTACTTTGTGTCACCTGCTAAAAACTATTTGTAAATATCTTCAGAATACAACAGGCTGACAGAAAAGCACATATTTGAAAATTCTGAGATTATATTCCTCTAATTAAGTATTCATAAGCACAATAGTTTAGGGAAAAATAAATCAATGTATTCACTTGGGAGGAAGACAGCTCTGCTGCAGGACGCAGCCTTCCTCTGCACATTTTTATGTGCAGGAGGGCACTGATGCAGTAAGAGAAGAAGCAGTTTTCCTAACCCTGATATAAGGCTGGTGACACCCAGCTGAAGGGTAGAAATGCCAAGCTGAGGAAGACTCTCGAGCACAATGTTTTTTTGAGAGCTCCAAAACAGACACCGTGTAAGGGCAAGCACCAAAAAGTTTCCTTCTTCCCATATCAACATGTATGCACTTTTATTTTTTTACTGATACAAGTATATAGACATAAACACTCACATATATATGGTTTACTCCAATACTAGTAATTCAAAGGGACCTGAAGACTATTCATGAGGTAGTAGCTATACACAAAAACAAAGCCCTTCAAAATTTTGGCAAGACTAGAAAAGTTTCTATCATTTCCTCAAAATATATAACGCTTATTTTACATTGCTATTTCAAACAGCAACAGGGATCAACACATTTATGATGTGACTGTCAGTGTGAACTATATAGTGGAATATGTTCTTGTTTAGTGAATAGCAGTGTATACTATTTAAAAATGTATAGCCTATTGCATCTTCTAAGTGCTAGGAAGAGGTCATAGTAATAAAGAGTGCCAGTATTAATACTAGAGTAGCTCTTGTACAGTGGCTTGCCATAATCCTCTTGTTCCACAATAAACATACTGCTCCAGATTTCAAGGGCTTCTTGAAAGGGTATGCATTAAACTGTGAAATCACTGGGAAAGGACATACCACACAGGCTTCACTGAGCTTGGATCTGGACTCAGAACAGCAATGACCAAGAAAGATACACAAACAAAATCCAAACAGATTAACGTTCTGTGGAGCTTTTAAGCGCATGACTGTTTTCAATGTTCATGCCATGGAAAAAAACACCAACAATCCCATCTGCAAAAGGAGCGTGCAGTGACAAAACTGTTAATGGATAAGGCTGATAGAGTAAGATGGAGTCAGACCAAGTGCTATCTAAGTTCTTCAATATGACAGCACAATATTCTCCAGCCTACACATCTCAAAACATAGATGGGACCAACCATGAAGCACCACTGTGGACAACCATCTGTGAGGGCTTGGGTGCCTCCACTGGAAGGAGAGCGAATCCTCAGGCAGGCAGCACTGGATTTTGTAGGTGTAGGATGAACAGCCCAAGGCAGAACCATGCATTAATTGCAGTGTTTTAAATGGATGAACTGTTCTGGTAACAGATCTCCACTAACATTTTATCAGTCCAACACAGTGCCCTTCAGTGACACATTTCAGATAAATGTTTTAATCAACACAACCCCTTTAACACAGTTGAGAGGGGCCATGTACACTACAGCGAATATTTTTAAACATGAACATGTAACTGCAAGAAAAAGTAGAGAAAATGCAGAATATGGCATAAATTTCAGTAGAAAACATGAGCAAGGACTTATCAGGACAGCTAAAGGCACCAAATCTTCCTTTCCCAATTAATGATACTGTTTTAGTATAAGAAGTGTCATATGAATATTTCTCAAATTCTAATTACTCATACAGGTATAATTCTAATGTGTTTAGAAAACCTCATCTTTTTTGCATGCACCATGCCAGACCCCTGTCACAAACATTTTGTTCCCCCACCCATCTACTTGTATGGCCCAACCCTAATTCAGAGCAACCCAGAAAGGCCACTACCAAGTAATATGCGCTTGTCTTCTCCATGGAGTAGAAGGAAGATGATAAAGAAACAGGCTCTGCTTGTCCCACACTTTCTGGGGAATTTGTAGTACAATACATGGCCAGCCTTGGCTTGGAAGAGCCCATCTAATTGTGACTAACCACTAGCAAATGCCTGGCCTCTAAGAAGGCAACAGAACTTATGGCTGACAACAAATATAGTTGATTCTTTGGTGCTTTTTAATTCTCTCTTGGATTTCTTCCCAGATCTGGAGGTCCAGGATTTCATGTCTCTTGCAGATGTATGATTCAGATGAAAATACAGCTAGGCATGTTGCCATACAGTTTTACATTGGACGCACAGTAGAGTCTGAAAATGTTTGCTAGCATGTACGACTATTAAGAGCTCACTGCTTCTTTCTGGTGATGCACAGACCTGCTCCCTGGAGGCAGGGTACAGCGGGGCACCCCCACCGGCATGGCTGCCACAGCATGCACTGCCAACTATGCACAGCTACCACTCCATTTATTTCTCATTGCCACTCTTTGTTAGAATTTTTTTTCCCCCCTTTAATTAACTTAACAAGGCCATGCTAGCAGATTCATATCACCTGGAAAGACTGGTCTCCACAATACTTTCTTTTAGGAACACTAAGTGGTCCTATAGTACTTCTCTTAAAAAACAATGATAGATATGCTGATATAGTGCCAAAGACATGGTAGCTAAGATCTGTGCAAAGAACTGATTGGTCACTGGCTCTTACTAGACAGTAAGACAGTGTGTCGGATGCAGTTGAACTCTGGCGTGAATGTGAATCCTTAAAACAACTGTCCTTATCTTTCCAATTTTCTTTGAAAAAAAGAAAAAATTTTTAAAAAGAGAGAAAAAAAGAAGATAAATAAAAAAGAAAAAATACTTTAAAACATCTCAGATCTAAAACAGCACAAGGAAAGCTGATGTCAGACTTCTTAAAAAAATCACAAAAATCCATGGAATGGAGCCAGGTACACAAGACAGTTTATCTCCTGAGCTTCATCTCGAAGATTTAACGTCCTTTGTAAGAGCAGAAGATGCCTGACACCTAGACAGGAAGCACCCAAACCAAGATAAGAAACTGTGGACTGGAGTCAGACTGTAAAAAATATTCATTTTTTCAATATTTTTCAAATCAACCAATTATATGGGTGTGAACTACCACATTGTGCTCAGAACGGACATTCTCTATAAAATCCCACAGCCCCATTCAAGTTTCTCTCCAAAAAATCCTCTGAAATGCCTAAAAAAACCACTCCACAATGGCCAGGCAGCTGGCATACTGCAATTGTTCATTATCCTAATTTCAACAGTCTCTCTCATCTGCTGGCGAAATCAAGGTCAAGCGAAAAACATTAACAACCACTATAAGGAGATCTGGGGATCTCAAGATTAATTTTGTAGGTAAATAAATTCTAAATATTTCTACTGTTTTCAGATATTTTATTTTTTTATTATTATTTGGCAATCAAAGTGATACGCAAACTGTTCAGGAAGAGTGATGGTCCTTTTCAAGACTGACTGACTTGAGGAAATCCACACCCAGGCTGGTGGCAGGACTGAAGCTCTCCTTCCATCTGTAGTACCAGGACATTCTAGTAACAAGCCATGCTTAGAAGACATTAAATAACATGTATCTTTTTAATGGGGTTGAGACTTTTGGGGCTAAGACTTACTGAAATGCAAGAGTAACATATGAAAATAAAGATTCCCTTCTCTTTCTGGCTAGCATCCCTACTTCTTTCTGTGGATCAACCTTATCTCTAAAGGTACATGATCCTTCTGAGGTCATGTACACTTCCAATCAGTGAGGCTAGAAAACTCCACTTTGTCCCATCAGTGGTCCTTGTGGTTGGCTGCTTGTGAGTTCAGCATCCTTACAATAAAAAGCACTATGCTACAAGAAAAAAATACTGTGGGGCCTAGATCACTGAGTATCGTGGCTAACACTGCATATTCAAAATTTCATAATCTCAAAGGAAGGAATCACCAACGTGTCTGCCACACAAGCAAGATCCCGGTGAGGACTTTAAAAGGGAGAAAGAGGCCAGCCTAACATCTGGATTTCTTATTTGAGATATATCAGAAAAATGAAAGAGACATCTGGCCCTGGATACTACCAGCAGAGGGACATATTTCATAATGAATTCTCAAAGTCATTGCCAAGGACATATCTTCTTCAGCATCTCTTAACTGAAGAGTGTAGTGAGCCCCGTGCCTGGGGTAAGCACACAGGCACCGTGGTGAGGATTCACAGAATGTACCCAATTCTTCCCATTTTTACTTGCTGGAAACCAGGGAGTTCGCTTCCTGAGCCAGAACCTGGCTTTTCCTTAGATATCCACAATCTGAGAATTGCCAAAGCTTATTTCAGTTGAGGCTCAGAGATCTGAATCTTAATGAAGAATAATTAAAACAAAGACTGTTTCCCCTTGCTCACAGAAACTGAAATGAAAGAAAAATGGAACAAAATTATTATAAAACAAGTTTAAAGTAGGCAACATTATGCCAACTAAAAGCATCTTCCACTCTGCCCTCCTTATGAAAAGCTAAAATATTTATACTTAAATATACTTTCCATAGCTGTTCTGCTTTTTGCCTTCATCCAGGTTCAGTGAAGTCTTGACCCTGAATATTAAAACCATAGAAATCCCACAACTGGAAAAGTGAAAACCACACAGGCAACTATTTGAACTATCTGGATGACAGCAAATCTTTATCAAGATACCACATACTAACATGTGTAGACACATGGAGAGGAACGTTGCATGACCAAGCCACAAGCTGGCCAACCTGTAAATAAATGGAGAGGGAGCTCAAAGCCACAGCTAGTGCCTCCCCGAGGAGCACACAGTGCATGCAATACAGCAGGTGGTTGGAAAGCGCTTGCACAAGTTGCATGACATAACAGCTTACTTTCAACATGTTTCCCATGACTGAAAACAAAAGATGGAAATTGTGTTAAACACCTCCCAACCATCTTTCTTTGTAAAAATATTCATCCCACTGTTTTTTTTGAGAAAAAATTACCATATTAGGGGAAACAAAAAAAAAAACCCACACCAAAAAAACCCATGAGAGAGTTCCAGAACCACAAAAGCTAAATGGAGATTTTGAAGAGAATGAAATTCAAGTCATCACTGACCTTTGCCTGCATGAATCATGGGGAACCTTTGCTGGCTTTAGTATTGCCAGCAAAAGGTGACTTAAAAGGTTTGATGATTTATGTGAAATACATGTGGATGTGCCACCTTCTTATCTCACTCAAAAAGTGTACCTGGTGTTTTCCACGATGGAATCCTCCATTTCTCTACTTGCATAGCTGTGTTGTTCGGGTTTAAAAAGTCTCACAATAATTATGATTAATAAAAGACTGCAGGTAGCCTCTCATTCTGAGAGTTAACATTGAACAGATGTTTCAGCACATCTAATTGTATGCAGTTTTGACTAATCTACCACAAAAGAAAACCCATTTTTGAAATGAATAACTGTAGTTGGAGCAGTGTAATTGGAGCGCATCTGAAGCATATTACCTTTCCCAACAATTACCGTATATGATATAGATATAAAAACATTTTTATAAACCAATACATTTTGGCATAATTTTGACAAAAAGATGAATTCAGGTACTGAAAAAGTTAGGTCTGTATTCTTCATGAAAATTGTTAACGAAACCTAAATTTGGAGACTTTGTGCATACTTTCAAGAGGTACTTAGCACCCACAAGTCAAACTGTGATCATGAAGAAGTAGATGCTTGGTGTCTCTGAAGACCAAATGTAGCAATTCAAACTGGAATGTACGAAGTTAAAGGCTACCTTTTGAAAAATTAGACCTCATGCAACTTTGCTACATGAAGAAGGCATCATGCAAGATGTAAGGAATACAGTCCATTCCTCCTAATACTCCTGGCCCATCACCCTTGGCAGTACATTATACATATCTGTTACTAACACCTCTTGGTGAAGAGGAGGAGATGAAAATAGGACTCAGCTACATACATGCTTCTAGTACTAAAAGGGGATTCTTGCTTCCTCTCTACAAAAAAAAAAACCTTTGATTTTTTATGCAGTTACCTAATTAAATTTCACTGTGCATATTAAGCTTTCTGATGTCTAGCTGTTTTATGTTCAGTTCAAAATCAGAAGAGCACATACCCATAAATGCCCTTTTCATTAAAAGAAACCAAACCAAAAATTCAGACAAGGTTTGTTGTGTGTAAAGATATCTCCTGCTCTACTTTAGTTATTTCCTCAGTTCAACCAAGGAAAAGAGATCATGCATGTAACTCCTAACTAGGTCACAAACTCTACCTTTTCTAATATTTTATTCCTACACCTTGTAAAGAGATGCATATTATGTCAAGTTCCAAAAGAAGCATCATGCTATGAGCAACAGCTCTTCAAGAACGGATCAATAGTGTGTTGGTATTTATTTTAGGGAGGAAGAGACAGATACAGTTTCTCCAGTCAGTGAGAAACAACAGCAAAAATTCAAGTTGTCAATCTCTTGACATACTATGTTTTAAACTATAGTCAATAGTTCCTTGATGAGTCTCTGGATTATTCCAGGGGAATTCTCAAAAATACCTGTAAAAAGAAAATGTATTGTCCAAAGCTTATAGCCACATAGAATTCATACATACGTTTGAAAACATTTAATGGTCAGTACATCAAAAAAAGTTGAAACCTAATGTTTCATATCACATGCTCTGAAAATCATAATGCTTTTAGAATATATACACAGAATAACTGTGTGTCAATTTTCAGCTGGGAGATAATGGTTATCTTGAAAAATTACATGAGAATTCATTAGGTGCCATAGCTCTCAGCTCATTAACCTGGACGTTTACAATATGCCTGATCCTGTTTCTTAGGATCTTTATAAACTGAGGCCTTCTTTCAGGTCAGTACTTGTGTACCAGGTCTGGCTGAGTCAGAATTGGTTTTCCCCTGTAGCAGCCCTCATGGTGCTGTGTTTTACGTTGGGAGCTGGCAGGGTGTTGATAGCACACTGGTGTTGTGGCCACTGCTGAGTAGTGCTCACACAGCACCAAGGCTCTTTATGACATTTCCCCCCCACAGTGGGACGGGGTGGGCAAGATCTTGGGAGGGGACACAACCAGGACAGCTGACCCGAACTGACCAAAGGGATATTCCATACCATATGACGTCTGCTCAGTATAAAGCTGGGAGAAAGGAGGAAGGGGGTGGGGTCACCCTTGGTCCTCCGAGGCAACCACTACGTGTATTGGAGCCCTGCTTCCTGGGAAGGCCCGACATCGCCTGTTCATGGGAAGTAGAGAATAAATCTGTTTTCTTTTTTTTTGCTTCCACGTGCAGACCTTTGCTTCGCCTTGCTTATATTAAAACTGCTGTTGTTTTACCCACAAGGGTTGTTTTGTTTTCCTATCTTATTTTCTTTCCCCTCTTTGCCCTGTTGAGAAAAAAAGGGGAAAGGGGGGGAAGTGATAGAGCGACTTGGTGGGTACCTGGCATTTAGCCAAGGTCAAACCACCACAACTTGTAACATGTGATTCACTAAGATTCAGAAATTCTATCTTGAAATTTTCTTTTTTTCTTCCTGGCTAGTAAATGTTGGATATCTACACCACATTCAGCACTGCTGAGAAAGAGAAGGGCCAGAAGTGCCTTTGCAGAGGTTACAAGCAGACTCTGGGCACTGAGCCAGTCTCCAACTGTGCTTTGCCCTGCTAAACTCTGTTTGGATTTGCTGTAAGATTATACAGGATCCGTATAAAGGGTCTTGAAATACCAGGGGTAAGCTAATCTAAAAAAAAATAAAATATGGAAGCAGCAGAAGACACTCTTTATGCACCATTTTTCCACTTTAGTCACTAACAGAATACGATTTACACCCGGATCCTGGATCTGGAATAGCATCCACCTTTTTGGGTTGGATGTTTGCATTTGACTGCAGAATATCTAATTTTGTACTTCACAACATGTTTTACGTTCTTCAAGAAAAAAGGTCAGGATCAAGACTTGCTGGATGAGGATAGTTTTAAGAATGGACACCATCAAAGAAAGAAACACCTGAGCTAAAAAGTAACAATTGCTTTTTTCTTTTCTATTATAGTATATAGAACTTGGCCACATCATAGTGTATGCAAATACGTGAAAACACTACTATTTTGGAGATGTTACACAAAAAGATAGGAGAAAGTGAGAGCTTGAGACCAGTTGAGATGAAAAAGAGAACCAGTCTCTGGAGTATATCTAGGATGCAGCACAGAAAAAAAAAGAGAGCTCTCCCACAGACCCACTGCCTGCAGCGATGTTAGCTGCCCGGTGTCAGACCCATGTTGACCCACCAGAGCAAGCTGGGAGGCTGGAGCACAAGGCATAGGAGGAGAGGCTGGGAGCACTGCATTTGTTCAGCTCTAAAAAAAGAGGAATACAGGGGGAACCTACCCACTGTCTGCAACAAACTCTCCTCAAAGGTTCACAGAGAGGGAGGGGAGCCATCACCCAGAGGTGCAACATGGGAAATTCCAGCTCTATACTAGTAAAAATGTCTTTTTATTGTGAGGGAGGTCAAACACTGGAACAGGAGCCCAGAGGGTCTGTGGGACCTCCATCCCTGGAGATGGAGGTCAAAATTGTCCTGTGCATGGCCCTGAGCAACCTGATCCAATGGGATCTGATTTGGGCAGCAGGACAGACCAGGTGACCTTCGGAGGCCCCCTCCAACCTACCCGATTCTCTGATCTCATCTTGCTACCTCTGTTTCAGTGGCACCAAAAATTGGCATCTCTTTACCTCACCCCATCCTCAACAGCAAACGATGCAGATGTGAGAGAGACAGTAATAAATATTACAATGTACATGTTAAAATTAATCACCATAGAAATCCATTTCTTCCTATCACTCCTGTTTTCCATTCTTGAAAGACTGAGGTATTTGCTTCTCAGTAAGCACTGGGCATCTACTCTGCTCTTCTGTTTTTTGCATATCTCAGTGATTTAGCTGTCAACAGCACACAAAACAGGATGACTTGAGGAAATCAAGAAAACATGAGTAGGCAGAACAAGGACTACCTAGAAAAAAAAAATCCACGATCTCTGCTTTTAAGCAGCAGGCACCTGTAACATTCAGCAACTTAACAAGCAGTGCTGTGCAGGACTTCTTTGTGTAGAACATTTAGGGCCCAGTTCAGGAAGGGGTTAAGAAGGACAAGAAACTGCTGATGCCAGTGTTTAACTGTCAGTAGAAGCTAAACAGGGGGCTGATGGGCTGTGCCATTCTGTGCAAGCCTGGCTGGCATTCCGTAATACTGAATATGCTGAAGGAGCCCCAAATGTACTGTACTGGTGGCACAGATATGCAGGTCCACACAGGATATGCTGGGACAGAACAAAGTGGCGGGTATAACAAACACAGGTATTTAGAAACTATCTAATCAAAGAAGATTTTCTGATGCCACAAAACACGTACAAGGCAGGGAAATCAGGGAGGGTCCCACACAAAGTTCTGTGATACGTATCGCATTGACTGAACCAACCCAGTTGATAACAATGAAGTGATCTGCTCTTTGCAGCTCATGGAAGATCATGTTTAGGCAGAACTGTGCAATGATTTTGTCAAAAGAAAATAGAACATATGCAAAAAAAAAAAATCTTGATTCAAGCTAACTGGCTCTTTCCAATATTTCTGCCCACAGTACAGGCAGGAACATACAAATATTTGTAGTGATACAACTCTGAGGCAGTATTCCTAGCAGACATTGAGCATCAGAGATCACCAAACTAATTTCTTCTGTTTAGTGGAAATAAATAATAGCATTATTAGAAACTGACAGAGAACAAACAAACTAAAGCAAGTCAGCAAACCCACACAGAAACTGGCTAATTAAATAAACTCCCATTTTTCACAGCAAGGATGCTTGGAATCTCAAAATTTTAAAACATGCAACTCCCTTCCCCCATGTCATTTTCCTGAAATCAGCTCTTTTTCTTCAGTATCCCAATTAAATACAAACTACATTTTAAAAACATCCATCTTCAAGATGAGCACAACTTAATAATGAAGCTACTGAAATCAAAGCACAACCCCCTGGTACTTTGTCACATGGCTCCTGGGAAACACTGCTGGGAGAAAGGAGTCATCTTAAAGATGTTCAGTGCAATATAGCAGGGTCTGGATTCATGGCTATCTTATCTGCTAATTACTAACACATACGAAGCGAACTTTGCAATGGTAATATCAATGTACTCACCAATGAACCTCCAAATGGCTTTATGCTGCAGATGTTGCCCACACTGTACATAAGCTGTGGTACTACAAATGTGTTTTAAGGTTGGTGAGGTTTCCAACCAGTGTCTCTGCACTGCCAACAATCTCTCCTTCAGTTCATTTTCTCATCATGTTGTCTTATGCTGTCATTATCCAATGTGATTATTACAACAGTATGTACCAGGAACCCACCAAAAAGGAGCACTTATGAGGGTGGAACTGTTTTACTTTTAATATTTCCTATGAAAAAATAAATGTATATGGTTTCCGCCAGTGCACCTTTGTTTTCAGGTTCCAAGCGTTATTACCAACTCTTTTGATAAGGAAGTTGTTATTATGTTTACACAATAAGAGGTGATGCTAAAAGTTAATATCATATATGTTTATTTCGTACTGACAACCTATTTGCATTTATAAGCCCCATTTACAAAGAGAGCACAACTGCCTTCCACTAGTCACTGTAGCCACATTGTTTTCATCCTACAATCCCTCCACCAAAGCTCATGGTAAAGAAGAGAAAAATTGATGTAAAATGCTTCACTTCCGAATCGCTCTTTTATAAGTTACAGGAACGCTATAGCATCCACAATGTATTAACTGCAAAGCACTCAACCCATACTGAGTTCTCCTTCAGCAAACTGCATACCTGGTGGGGCCAAGCACCAGAGCAGCAATAGGTAAGGGGCAGCCAGCAGCGGTGTGTGCCCTCCCAGCCATTTTGGCTGTGCAGGATGCTGGTGGATGGCTCACCTGTTAGACGAAAGCAGCTTAGGGTAGGACCACCCGGGAAGGGGCTGTGTTACAACGGCTGTCAGCACAGCTGAATGCTCGAGTGTTTGCTTTGCAAAGGCACTTGCTACTGTGACAAACCCCAGTGCAGCTCCTAGAAAGCGGGAGTGGAGAGGCAGGGCAGCCCAGCCCAGCTGAAACGGAGGGCGCTGCTGGCTCTGCAGGCAAGCTCCTGTTCTGCTGTCTGACAATGGCAAATCTCTTAGTCACTTTGCAGTTCTGGGAACAGAATATTGTCTTGTGAAATTACAATGCCATTTTAATGCTACCATTATTAGCATTGTCTTCAGACAATAAAATGTTCTGTCGCAGTCACTGTGGGATGACAGCAGTGAATACACACTGAGTCACCCCACATTAATTTAAATAGCACAACTGTGTGAACACATGTTCTTTAGTTAAATCCACGCACACAATCAAAAGTAAAAATAAGCAGATCTCCGAGGAAGAACTCACTTTCTACACAATGCAAGAACAACCCTTGTTGCTGTGCTTCTACAACCTCAACAAACATGTGGCAAAGGGTTTTGTAAAACTACTCCTATTTTCCGATCTGGTAGTAGACAAGTTCACAAAGTCACCCCCAAGTGGTTATGTCATTAAAGTGTATGTGCCTAAACTTGGCTTTATTTAGTGACCTCTCACAACACAAGTGGAGATGGTTCTCACAAGCAGGCACTCAGCATCACAACATTGACACAGAGAAGTTTTGGGCTCCCCTCCTCCCCCTTCAAATCTGAACAGCACCTCTCAAGAAGAAAAATCCCTCAGATGTTTTCTCACTATACGTAATAACATACCCCCCCCCCAGTTATGTTCAATCCCATTCAGAGTAGGAGATATCCAGAAGATTTCAAGTTGGAGCACAGGGAGGGTCTACTGCCCAAACGTTCATTCTTATCACAGGACTTGCTGTGCTGCCAATTCACCACGCACTGCTGATACCAATGCACATTAAAGCAAACAACTGCTCTGTGTTCAAACTTGGCCCTGTTTCTGCCCCTTAACTAAACTGTCACTAGGAATAGAAACTGCATAAAGTAAGCTTCTGTACTTTGAAATGAAACTACAGAATGCACAGAGGATTAAAATGAGCATGCATTTTTACGTATTATACCAGTGAAACCATCCTCCACAGTTGTCTTCACACCAAAGCTGTAAGCTACCTGAAGGCACATTATTTTACACTTCCTAAAACAAAACCTCCTACATCTAATGCTTCTAACATGCAACCAGATATACCCCCAATCAGGTATCATCATTGTGAAAGGATTTTGCTGTCATGCATGCTCCCAATATTGGGCACTTGAACAACCATCCTGTCTGAGAGCACATGCCTTCAGTACAACATGGATTCAAAGAACGTAAATTGAGGACAATAGAGCATTTATATCACCAAACTTAAGATACCTTAATTCCGGTACTCTAGGAGGAGCCCTGGTGTGCCCAACTGGAGCTCTTGTCTTTGCCTTACTTCTTGGAGGAACTTGTATTTCTCTCCAATAATTCCTCACAGACAAGAGCTAGGCAAACATGTCCCTGGCTGCCTGGGGGCTTTAACCTCAATTTAGACAACATGAGTAAACAATACAACATCCAAAAGTGTTGTAGATCTGGCTATAGTAAAAATAATACTAATAAAAAGCCTCTCTTTTCCCACAGAAGATATGTGAAGGGGACTAAGTTTCACAGGCAAATCCCACCTTCCCTTGAAACAACAGTGCCTAATGGAAAAAAAAGCAATTTTCTTGCCCAACTGAAGAAAACTGTGGACCATAGCTGCTTAAATATCCAGAATGTAGGCCACACCTAAAAACCTGAAAAAACCCTTTTCCCCCCATATTTTAATCTTTACACAAGTTTCTGCAATTGCCTACACAGAACAATCTTAGATGAACAGCCAGTGCATCTTAAACCATGCTTAAGGTCGTGTGGGAGCTGGACAGGAGGAGCTGTCAGTTGGCCACCTTGCCAGGCACCCAGGTGACAGGACATGTTATCTTTATTTATTCTACACTAATTTCCCCTTCTCCTCCTGGCAGGTCTCTTGTGCACCTGCGCAACACAAGCCTGGTTATCTCTGTGTGCCCAAAAAAACACAGCACAGTGCACAGCTTCCCTCTCCACCAACGAGTTACACACAAACTAAAACCAACAGTGTGCCATTGGCCAAAACATATGTTGTGTACCACAGGTTTTGTGACTGCTGGGGCTCCCTCGGGTCTTCACGGTGTGGTTTATGTGGCGAGCAGATATAACAGCTTCTCCAATTCTCTCTTCTTTGTCCAACAGCAACCAAATGCCATGCAATGGCCCGTGCATGGAATCGGCCAGGATCAGCAATGTCAGAGATGCTCAGGAAACCATGACCTGGTAAAGAGGATAGCATACTACTGTCACCAACCCCCAACCTTCTGGAAGCTTATTATACCTCACTAAGGAAACTAATGTGACTTCAAGCCCACAGGAACAGGGGAAGGAGTATGGTGGAGAGAAATTTGTAGGTCTTTGCTTCAGAGTCCCTCCCGCTCTCATATTTATTGTCCTTAACCTTATTTCCTTCCTCCAGAGGAGGCCATTGAAAGCCCTACTAGCTAGCAGGTCACAGGTGGGCTGGCTGTCACCCTTGCATGTGGCATCCCTGTTCTTTCCAGATTAGACAACTGAGCCAGAAAAAACTACTCTAGTGGTGAACATAACTAGTGTAAATTACAAAGGGAAGCAGCATGGGGATTGAGGGTAATTTTAATACAGTATTCCTGAGCTAAACTTTTAACTGGTCTCACATCACCACTACAAAATGAATGGAGCAAAGTTTCCAAGAAGGATGTTACAGCAACCCTGCACAGCCTTGCATCGAGATCACTTAAACAGCAAAGCACAGCACACTGTCTAATGGCTAACCTGTCATATTACTCACTGCTGCTTACATGGAAACAAGACCTGTATTTTTAATCACACTTCCTAACTGTTCACATTTTCGTTTTATGTTGCCAAGCAGGTGAATCCTTCAAACAATACTATGCAAAAACTATGTGAAACCTCAAAATTTCAAGTCAGACCATTTCTTCTCCAGCTTAACCCCAGACTTTTCAAACAAGGAGAGACATGCAGTGCAGAAGGGCAGTCTTCCAGAAAAGCTAACTTTCTGGGACTTCAGGTTATTCTTTGTAGCTCATGGGGAGGCTTGTGCTCTAACCACGTGAAAACCCATGTGAACCTATGTTTCATGCTAAACACTTACGCCTTTTTCTCCAGTGCCAAAAGCTTATGTTGATACTTTAAACTTCACTGCGCAGATGCAAGTCTTGTATTTCAGACTTGTCTTTTTTTTTTTTTTCCCCTTTTATTTTTTCCCCCTCCTCCCCACAGACATGAAGGTAAACTTTAAGATTTATTCCAAAATTCAAGAACAACAAAATTTTGGTGAAAAAACATCTAAGATGACAAAATGCCCTGAGCATTAAAATATATTTAAAGCCACCAATTTTTTTTATTTCACACATTCAATCCTAGAGTGATTTTTAGTAGCCTACAGAACATTAAAGCCTTGTAAAGTCAGATTTAGAACAGAACTTTAAACAGCCCCATCTACAGCCTATGAAGTGCTGTTATAATACAAACTTTAAAAGTATCAAACTTCAGTAATTTATGAAGCTCAGCACTTCCTCTCTTTTCTAGCTGTAATCTTATATGGAAAACAGTTACTAGAAAAACCGCCCGCCCTTGTGCTGTAAAGATTTTATTATTTTATTTATCTTACAGCTGTTATGGCATTAAAAGTAACAAACCATGCACTAAATCATTGATTTTGTGAACTTTTTTAAAATCTTGACTATCATTATGAGTCATAGATTAAAGTATATGGACAAAAACAAAAGGGATAAAATAAAACAGGAATGAGTAGGTACATCAAAAAAAACAGGTTTGTAAATTTCTGTATGGGACACAAAAGACAACAAGAAAAATCTGTCAAAATCACGAATTTGGGCAGTAATGATATTAAAATGAACAACTGCGATTTTTTTATTCCTTCTTCCTAGTTTCTCTTAGATTTCTGTATTTGCTACAGGACTTCATCAAAAATATATAGTATTCTGTTTTTTAGGCATGATCTTTGGGTAAATCTGTTCATTTTCTTCTCTGTAGATCAAAATAAAATTTAACAAGTGTGAATTTATACCTTTTCCACAGTCCACAAAGGTGAACAACCACTGGTATTTCTGAAGAAATTCATGTCAGTAAATGTACAAGACCTAAATACATATGTGCATTTCTCTAAGTATATAGAAGCACAATAACTTGGGGAAAAAAAAAAAAAAACCCACAAAACCACTAAATAAATCTATATGTGCTACATTTTCACAGTGAAGTACCAAATTAGCAAAAATTTCTGTAGAAGTTTGTGATATCTTACTAATCCTTATAAAACAGTTTTGGGGTTTTTTCCCTACTTGGATTCATTTATCTTCTTTCACTCATCTTCAGTAGCTATAGTAGAAAATCAATAACTGAAATGCCAAATGTTGCCATTAATTTCAGTATTGCATGAGAAAACTTAAAACTTCAAAAGAGGTCAACAGAAATACAAACTTTCTTTTTACATTACATACACATCTATCTATTTGTATGTGTGTTTATAGTATTTATTTATATATTTTACCCTGAACTCCAGAAAAAATCACTGCTTTCCTCCCCAGCATACTTTCCAACTCCTGTTAAGGAGGATGAAGATCCTAAGTAGAATGTCATTGTTTATAATGCAAGATATTTTATAAAGAATAAACAGAATTTACCTCATGGCAGGGGGACATAAGAGTAAGTGACCAATGCCAGAAACACTGCCAGAGATAAAAAGCGAACCCATTCATTAAAGAAGTTATTTAGTTCCTACATTAAGATACCAAAGAATAAAAATAATAGAGGATCAGCATCTGCACAGATTACTAGGATTTGGAGAGAGCAGGACAAAACACTTCTAGACCAACTAAAACTATACCATATCAAACCTAGCCATCAAATTTTGTGAGACTTTTCAATTTTTCATCTGTGACGCAAATCAAATCTCCTTTACCCTCAAAACCCTTTTCTGGATCAGCTCCAGGAGAAGGGAGAAGCACCAATGAGCTAAAACAAGTAACCCAACTTATTCAACCCACTGCAAGACTGGATGCATACGGAAATGAAATCTCATATTGCCAAGCAGATAGACTAGATATGTCAGTATGTTTATGCCACCTCTGATACAAAAATAGATGTCAGCAAAATCCAGTATAAATTCTTGCAAGCCCCTGCAGGAATGCTGCTGTTTTCCTCTGGACTGTTCAACCAGCACAACCACCCAGAAACTTCCCATAATCAAGGAAAAGAAGGGGAGGAACCCACCCCAAACACTCACTTCTCTTGTGTTCAAAACCCCTACCAAAACAACCAAACCAATTTTTCTGATTGGTTAGATAGACTTTGCAAAAAACATTCCTGGGTCATCACCACTCACCCATGGTTTGTCCCTTGTCCAAGAGGAACCAGGGTACCTGGGTTTCCCGGGGGTCAGGAAAGAAGAAGTCAGGAGCATTTTGTGGCCTGGAAGTAAACCAAAATACCTGCTTTTAACAGCAAAAGCAAAACAAGGCATGCTTCTACAAGCTGCATCATACTTTTCCTCAGGAAAACCTCCCTGACTTTTTCTGTTCTGTATTTTTCTGTAAGCAGGCATCACAATCGGCATGTGTGGGGGCTGTTGCCAAGTGCTCCTAAAACTTGCACTCCTACACCTCGGACATGTGTGTGCCCATGCTCACGCACACATAAAAGACAGCGGCAAACTCTGTCAGCCGTGACCTGAAGGAAGCACCGAGGACAGAAAGCCACCAGCTGAATCAGTTTATGCAGACTGCAAAGATATTCTTCAGCATCAGTGTGGGCATCAGCAAAACACACAATAAAAAAAGCTTTTTCAAGAAAAGAAAAAGAAAAAATAGAAATGTTTTGCCTTCAAGGCAGCTCTTGGTTTCTCCTCCCACCCAAAAAAGCTAATGTGTTGCTTTTGTAACCTATTATAATTGTCCATATACACAAATACAGCGATTTCATGCCTGTTCTAGAAAATGAACAAATTGAACTGCCAAAACACACTCCAGCACATGACCAAAATGAAAGCTCTTGTGCTCCAGTCAAGGTTCTCAAGTGCAACTTCTCTTTTTCTGCATTTCTTTCTCTAGCTTTCTCTTATTTCCCTCCATTTTGTCCCTGATTTCAAAACTGCAAATTTTAGTAGATTAAACTTGCAGAGATCTTGTTCCTCAGTAAAATCACTTCTTGGTCTGCAACTGCAGCAGACAGGCTGCAGCCCAAGGATGCTGGATTCGCCACAGAGGACAGAGCATTTCAAATTTAGGTCACCCATGCCACTATGATCCCAGGGAACAGCAATGGTGTGTTTTTCCACACTTGGCTGTTTTCCTGCTGACCTGCGTCTTGAATGAGATGACAGTCCCAATGCAATTTAAAGAACAAAGTTATCACAGGAGATATTTAATGCTAAATATAGCAGGAAAGAGCCAAAATGATTGGAATGAAGAAATAACTTTCCCAGAGTTTGCTGCTGGAGGCCAAAGGTGCAAGCATTAAAACTACATGAACATGCATCCTTTGGCCGTGTTCACTGCCTGCAAGACTGGGACACAAAGGGGGACTGATGGCAGGCAGAAATTGTCACCATGTGAGGAAAAGCAGAGCTGAGCCAGCAACACACACCGTAAGTTATCTCTGCTGGAGGCTGCTCGCTGCCATGCCAGCACTTCAGCTCAGCGCTGACAAATGCTGGGGGGGAGCCAGCGCTGAGGCCGGACCTCACTAATGATAAATATGACACTTTGAGGCTGTCAAACCAGCAGCTTACACACCTTTCTGCAAATGAGCCAACCCAGCCATATTCAAGAGAGTAAAACTTGTTGAGGAAGTAACTGCTTGCCGCACAAAGATGCGAAATGTAGCCATGTCCCATGCTAGCAGAAGGTGAAAGGGGGAAAGCCCCGACTCTCTTCCCTTGGAGTTCTGCTATTCCCAGAGGGCTGGAGCAGGAGCTTCCCAGCACCCAGCCTCCCATGGTGCCTGAAGCTGTCCCAGAGCAATGCAGCAGGGCAAGCTCCAATGGCTCTGCATCCGCTCCTACTCAAACTACTTTCTAGTTGTTGGACTCAACACTTGTTTTTTTTTCCTCCTGTAATTCTTTAAAAAAAAAAGTAAAAAAATTAGGATTATACACTTAGCACAACAAAGCAACTAGTGTGTTTTTACAGAAGAACGGTTCCTACACGATTGTGGTGTTCAACTACACGTGAATCCAGAGGGGAAAAGCTTAATGCGAAGTATTTTAGCTCACTCCATAATTCTTATCCTACTAGTTCAAAGTTGCATTGCAACCCCATGGGCAGCCCCAAGCACAAGCAGCATGGGCAATCCAAGGGAAAATGACTTGCTAGGATTTTTGCCCACTGGCTACAGGCTTAACCAAGATTAACAGAGGGATCACCAGAAAAGCTACACCTACTCAATATTCAGGAACTAAAGCAGCCAAGCTTGTCATCAGGCTCTGCAAATGATTCACAAAGGAGAAAAACAATTTGGATGGGTCATAGTATGAGAAGAAACTTTGTTTTAAGGAATTTTCAATAAATCCACAGATTAGTAGATGTTTTACCCAGAGGATGAGCAGAAATAGTGTGGCCAGCAGGACTAGGGAAGTGATCCCTGTACTCAGCACTGGTGAGGCCACACCTTGAACACTGTGTTCAGTTTTGGGCCCCTCCACTACAAGACAGACACTGAGGTGCCAGAGCATGTCCAAAGAAGAGCAACGAAGCTGGTGAAGGGTCTAGAGAATAAAGACTTACGAGGAGTCACTGGGGGAACTATGGTTGGGACTATGGTTGTCTAGCCTGAAGAAAAGGAGGCTCAGGGGAGACCTTATTGCTCTCTACAACTACCTGAATGGAGGTTGTAACAAGGTGGGTGTTGGTCTCTTCTCCCAAGTAACAAGCAGTAGGACAAGAGGAAATGGCCTCAAGTTGTGCCAGGGGAGGTTTAGATTGGATATTAGGCAAAATTTCTTCATTGAAAGGGTCTTCAAGCACTGGAACAGACTGCCCAGGGAACTGGTGGTGTCACCATCCCTGGAAGTATTTAAAAGACATGTAAATGTAGTGCTTAGGGACGTGGTTTAGTGGTGGACTTGGCAGTGTCAGGTTAACGGTTGGACTCGATCGTCTTAAAGGTCTTTTCTAACCTAAATGATTCTATGATTTTCAATTTTAGAAAAGGAGTGAGGAGATGTATCAGAATAGATCCAACTTGGGGGAAAAAGAACACTTCATGTAAATGGAGATAGGTTATGTGAAAGAGCTGAGAATAAAATTATAAATGGAAGAGAACCCAGCATCATCTCTATATCATGACAACAGAAACCAGATCCATCATAGTAAGTCAAATTCATACTGTCTAGTTTAGTTAATACTTTTTTAGAGAAACAGCAAAGCTCATTCATGGAATACATCTTTTTTTCCTCTGATGAGAGATTTGCAGGAGAATCAGAAAGACAGGAAATCTTATTATAACTTTCACACATATAAAAGGCTAATAAGCAATTAGGAGTTACAGACGTTAGGAAAAAGAGCTGATCCCTTCTCCAGTCCATTACCCTGTCAACTGAAGATTACTCTCTACCATCTTTTAGCTAATGGCTTGTTAGATCTAGTACTAGAGACACAAGTGCTTGAGCCTTTTCCCAGTTTCTGTAGCAGACCATTCCCTGGGTTTATGCATCTACAAAACAAATATTAAAGAAATTCTTTATATTTTTCTCTGTTAATCCCTGATTCTTGCTACATCACCTATGCTGAAAATTTCTTCTGTACTTCAGTTTTATTTTGCCTTCAATTTTCTTTCTTGCATTTGGGCTCTTCTTTCCCCAAATCCTTAAAGTATCATTGATCACACAAAAGAAACACAGAGCTTGGTTGCAGTGGCAACCAACATCAATAGGGATCCTCCACCAACTTCAGTGGGGTCAGGATCAGACCTTCAGAGCTGCTAGCCTCCCCTGCAGTATGCTCAGCTGGGCATCTTCATACAATCAATATCTGTAAGGCTTCCTCTCATCATATTTTAGACCCTTGCTAGTATTATTCCCAAGTTTTTTATGGCATTACCCTTTTTGAAGTCTCTCCATAACACGCAATAGTTTTATTTGGGATTAACTTTCGTAAAGTTAATTACAGTTTTGCATTTCATTTAATGTTCCTGACCTCTTTAGATTCTTTTGAACTTTAAATATTTGTCCAGACTTGTATTTTCAGCTCTTCCTAATTTGAATGTAGTTCGTACAGCATCTGAATCCCCTTCATATCACGCTTACTTTAGAAGGGACAAAACTAAAGTCTTTTGAAGAGACGAAACAGGACAAAGCTTTTGAAGAAAGATGCAACAGTTAAATCCTACTTTATCACACTACCCATCAATTATTTTTGCTGAAGCAATTTTGACTTAAAGTCCTAAAATACTGGCAGAAGTGAAATATAACCTATTTTGAAGGAGAAAACCCCAACAACCCAGAATTAAAGTTATATAAGCTTAGACTGACTTCATTAATAAAGCAATGGGAAGCAGCAAGGTGAGGAGAAAACATCAGTAACAGACCCATGGATCAGAGATTATATTGCTGTATTGGAGAAAAATAAACACTTCAAAGATGCCAACCTACTGGAAATACTAAACAACAGTACTGTTTTAAAAGTAAGTAGTAGTAGAAGAAAATATTTATAGAGTTATAGTTAGATTATCTTTAGCACCTGAGCAGGTTGGGGTTTTATTTGCTAGTCTAAGAACAACAGTGCCTCTGCATGCAATATGCAGGAACCTGGGGAAGAAAAAGAAACAATTTGCACTGAAGACTTAAATTTGGAAATAAAAGATGGTTTCCTGTAATTTTTCTGAAGTAGACAATGATACAAGACAAAGGTGATGTAGGCACCATATGGTACATTAATTCCAGTCGTGAAAACAACTCTGTTCTCTGTCTATTCCTTCGCCAGACTGCGAGAAAACATGCAACTTCTGTCACTGACACCAACGGCAAAACCAAGCCTCATCAGGCATGGCAAATATTAATGCGTAGGTAAATAAAACCTTGGGACACCAGGAACAAAAATTGCGAATGAGCAGCCCTGCAAGCTGTCTCTTTCCCGACAAGGAGCATTGCTGGGTGGATAAAGTAACTTATTAGGTGTTCAGGGAAGCTAGGATAAACCAGACACAAATACACCCTGAAGTGAGGAGGATGCATGCTGCCTTTGCAGAAAAACATACAAGAAACACATTATCCAAATAACATGCTTGGAAAATGAACCTGGGTCATTCTTCTATAAATCCAACCAGTCTGTACTGTACTAGCTCGTAAAACCAAACCTTAAGTGCCAAACAGGACAGTGGCACAGGGCCTGTGGGTAAGAGCACCCCACCTTTGTGGGAACGGACAGCCCCAACACCCTGGTGGTGATGCACCCGAATCTTCCTTCCAGGTGATGGGATGTGGAGAGGACAGGGCCGAGTTCCTGGCCCACAAACAGCCCATGTCAGGAGGCTGTGAGCGGGCATTTGAATTGGGGTGTGGAAAGAAACAAACTAGCCTCTGCTTTCACGTTCTGCACTAAAGCATGGAAGTGGGTGGTTGCTTCTGTTGGAAGGCAGACCTTGGCTTTGTCTTTATACATTTGTTTCCTCAACTGGCAAGCAGGCAAATACTACACTTAAAGGGAAAAAAAACCAAAAACAAAACAAAAACAAAAGACAAAAACAAAAGAAAAAAGATGGACACCACTCCCCTGCCCTCAAATCCTCTGAAATCAATTAGAGCTCCCAGAATTGTCCCAGTGCTATCTGAAGCTTGGAAAACCTTGGGATACTGGTCCTCTAGCAAATACAAATGAGAAAAGCCTCTCAGACATCCAAAAAATACATTTAGTAGCAAAGGGAGGTGGAGCTGCGGAAACTAAACTGGGTGCTCAGGGAGTTCTTCAAGTAAAGTTCTTCAACTAAATCACTGTTGTCAGAATACATTTTAGGTGAGTAAATCCAGATAGACTTACAATTTTTTTTTATCTCTAGATAATTCCCAAATGCCATTGCTGCTGTTACTGAGTTATAAGGACCAAAGCATGTGGAAACACAAAATTGGTTTTGATAGGTAACGTAATTCAAACTCTAAATATTTACTTACTTTTGCAGGGGGAAGGGAGCAGTGGGCAGCTGAAACACAGCCAGTACAGCTCAGAAACACGTGTCGCGATGTGCTCCCCCGCACTGTGACGTCCAGCTGGGATGGCACACTGCAGGGCAAGGGGGAGCACAGCCAAGCTGGAGAACACCACAGCTGTGGACCCAGGGGCTGCGACTCACTCTTGCCATTGAGCACAGAAACTCAGCCAAATGTAGTTGTGTTTCACCCATACTGTTCCTCTCCCTTGCCTTCCCACTGTAAAGGGGAAATGAGGCTGGGCTCCTACCTGCTCTGTCCCCACCCTCACCAGTGCTCCCCTCTCTACCACCTCCAGCACCAAAGTGCCCCTGGAAGGGGCCCATGGGTGCACACCCCAACCTCACTATGAGATCAGCCTAGAGCCCATCCCAGTCTGAGACCAGCTTCCTTAGGTACTGTTCCAGCACTGATCCGTCACCTCTCTGACCTAAAACGAGGCCATTTTGGCCCAGCAACGCATCATATGACGCTGTAGATCAAGCGGCTCGTCAGGGTCAAGCCGTCGAGAAAAGAGGCACAGTGAAAAGGACGGGTTGCTGCGGGCACCCTCTGTACTTGAATAGTCCAGCGGGAACATGGCTTTGCCTGCCTCTCACGTGGCAGCAAGACCTTTCTCTCTCCTCCAAAACATCCCTTGGGCTACACTGGTGTGACTGCTTGCAGGGGTGCAGCAAAATCAGGATAGAGAATTGATTCAGGACAGAAATAATGTCCTCCCCCCAAAAAGGAGGCACGGAGGACAAGGAAGAGAAGCACCATTTATAGCCTGGCTCAATTCTGGGTGCATTTAATTGTGCAAAACATGGATGCTTTCCTGTAGGTTTGTTCAGTTTTGCTTTAAAAATCTTAATGTTAACTATTTTATTTAATGCAGGTATGTATCTGCATCCGACATGCCCTGCTCACAGCACTGGCTACTCCTTATAAATTCATACCTGCACAGTGTTAAAAGTTATGAGAAAGCTTGAAATCCTGTCACGAACACAGCATTGCATTGTTTTGTTTTTTCCTCTTGACCTGCGGAGGAGAACTGCACACTGGCACACTCACTGCACGTTCACATGAGAAGATACAGCAGCCTTAAGACATGGGTTGCAGCTGTTCTGCTTCAGAGTCAACACTCTCTACGACTGGTGTGGTAGGTGAAACATCTCTGAGCTCTGGTGGTACAGAAACATGTGAAGATATGATTGCTTCAGCTGCATTCTGCTCACAGGTTTAACAGTAATCCCCATGTCCAGAAGAGCTAGAAATGCCTTTTTTCTTTTTTTTTTTTTCTTTTTTTTAATAAAAGCTCAGAATCTAGAACAGCCTAGATTTTGGCCAAGCTGGTGGTGTGATCTAATCCTAGCTGTTGATTCCTAGATCTGTCAATTTAGTACCACTCAAAAAATAAGATTAAAACCTACCTCTGCCCCCCTCCCCCCCCGCAAAGGATTTAAGAAATTATCAGGAAAGAAGTAGTATACCAAGTCACTGGAAAGCAGATTTAGTTAAATATACTTCTGCAAAGGAGGTTACTGTTCAGTCAGCTCTGTTTTAACTGTATTTCTTAATATTCCAATCTTCTTGTCACTTCTTTTCTGGCAAAAGTCTTCTTTAGTTAGACTGCAGAATCAATTCAACTGAGATCTAATAAATACTGCTTATTTCCCATGCTAAGATTGGCTTTGCTTAACATAACTGATTTAGGTAAAGAAGTGACAAGTCCAGTTGTGCACACAGATATGGATATGCAACAAAATAGCACATGGTGTTTCTTACTGTGAGTGAAGAAACCTTGCCATAAATCCCCGGTGATGAGATCTGGTGAAAAGGCCATAACTTAGCAGCACCCCAGGCACGCAGATGCCTTGCTAGTCCCAGAAAGCCACAGTTCTTGCCAACCTCAGCAAGAAATAAGGACTCACAGCAGCCTTAGAACGTGTTATGAGAACAGGTTCAAGAAGTTGAGTCTACAAATTACTCCACTGTACAGGAAATTACCCATGACAGGGAGTATAACTGGTTATTTCGTTTGGTTTTTTACCATAAGATTTTTTTACAATAAGATAGAAATGATAGATGTAGTGAGAAACAGTGACGCTGACACATCTCATGGCAACAGGCATTTGTATTCCCAGTGAATATTTCATCCTCCCTACTGCTGGCAATTTTAAATTTTTTTTGTTTGTTAACTGAGAAAAAGTGTAATACTAGTTACATAGCTTTTCAATAGGGCATTTGAATCACTAGCTTGCTTTTTTTTTTTTTTCAAATATGCAGAAAAAAAATGGTAGTAAAACTCCCCAAACTAAGTGCAGCTGATATAAATCAATACCATTGGAAAAAATCTGTGCTCACACACTAATAAGATGATGCAGAACCTGTTAATAACCAGGACTTGGAGTGTGATATACAGTCCACATATTGGGAGCCGGAAGCATGAACCCCTAATAACAGCTCCTGTAGATGGGGGGCTAAGCAGTTGTACCTACCACGGCTTTCACAGTGGGACCCCAAAGGTCCAATTCCAAAAAGGAAATAAAGTTAATAAGAAAAACAGTGCAATCATTAAGATAAATTAATATTAATTTGTTTCTGGTCACAGATCTTTTTTATAATATAAACAATGTGGATCCTACTAGAAATTGGGGGCAAAAGAAGTCCACATGTATCTACAGGGCTTATCCTGAACTTTTAGCAGTTACTTTGACAATAAGTCCTTTCATGTTTTGCTATACTAGTGCAATGTTAGTGTTCGCAAAACTAGCCTGAAGGGTTTCTAAATTAGTAAGTCAATGTTACCATGGTAACATAATGTGCTACCAAAATGGACCACTTTTTATACATCCACTATAATCAAGTTAGTGACCAAGCCAATTATAAAAATTCTTGCTTTTTTGGTTTTGGGTGTTTGGGTTTTTGTTGGGGTTTTTTGTTTGTGTTTGTTTTTTCTAACTATTCTTACACTTTTTAAAAATTATTATTAAGGTACACACAGAATTTGTTTTGTTTATCATGCAGGAATAGATCCTGTGTAAGCAGAAAAAGAATCACCACCAGCATCAACAAAAAAAGCAGTTCTCAGGACTTGCCAAGGGTCTCTGTAGTTTCAGTTTCCAGGCATACAAAGTTTTAACACCCCATCTCTGGTTTTATTTTTGCAGACTACTCACAAGCAGAAGACACTCTATCCTTGTCACAATACTATTTAAAACACAGTGACACCTCAGTCTCAGAGCTTCTTACACACCAGGATACTGCCCACCATGCTGTCTCAGATACCCTGGGGCACATTAAATGGCACTAGATGCCCTAAAAGTCAACCTGCCATCCTTGATCAGACAACCTTCAAACTGAGAACATTCAAGTTAAAAACATTCTCATATAAAGTTCAATGTTCAAAAAACATCATCTTCATGGTCATCACATCCACACAGACCACAGTATCTGTCCTACATTCACACAAAATTGATAAAAAAAAGTTTCTTTATATCTAAAAAAAAATAATTTTCTCACCCTGAGAATAAATGCTCTCAGTACAGCCAACCCTCAACAACCAGCCACAGCATGCAGCATCTCAAAGAGCCTTATCCATCCCAGCAAGTTTTCACACAATGGTCTTTATTCAAACGGCATCAAGTATTTGAATCAAAAGTATTTGAATCAAGAAATCTTGAAGACTTGTATTATTATATTTTCTATTAAAAGATAGCATCTCATTGTATATAAATATTTTTTGTCATAAGCCTGTTGTAACAACCTCCTTGGGGCATTCCTGTGGTCTTACCGTTCATAAAAATAGTTGGAAAAATACTGAGATTATATGAACTTTTTCTGACTCTCGCTGTGTTGAAATAAAAGAAAAAAGTAATTGGTTTATGGTTGTGTCAATAAGAGCTAGATGAATTGGTTCATATCACTTGCCAATAGAACTAATGTTCTAAGTTGATTGCCGAGTTTAATGATTTGTGAAATTAGAGGGTTATTATGAAAATCAATAGGAATTTTTACTCACTTTTATTAGTGGAAGAATACGTCAAATACTCAACTTCTCTACTTTTGACCTGGCTGACTAGTTTTTGTTCTTTTAGATGATGCTATCATTAATAGTTGAGAGGTAATGTCAAAGCATTTTTGATTAATTTACTGAAACAACTGGCTGTAATTTATATTCCTTTCAGAAAGCTGGAGAGAAAGGAGGAAACAGTATCCAAAGACACTATGCAAATCCTTCCAAAAAGACTTATACAAGCACAGGATTGCTCCTTGCCTTCCTCTGCCACACAAAGCAGCAGTAAGCGACCAGGAACTGGGCATCCTTCTCCCCCTTCACCCCCAGCTTTCCAAAAATCACATCCAAAAGATATAAAGGAGAAGCTGTTCTCCTGTTTAAAGGGACCTCCACCTGGGAAAATACATCAGTCAAAATATTTTTTTAATATATATATGCGTGTGTGTGTGTAGTGGCATATATATATACACACACACACACTCACTCTCTATGTATGTGTATATGGCACTGCAGTTGAACTCATGATCTCCAATGTGGATGTTATTTAGGTATGAGTGACTTTTTGCTGTATGGGTAGAGTTTGTAGGAAGAGTATATGATATTCTTTTCAAAAAACACATATGCATGAATGGGACAAAGTGAAATTACACATAAAGCTCAAATCCAGCATTGCCCATCTTCAGCCTGCTTGACTTCCTAACTTTAAATGGCTGGTTTAGCATAGTTTGCAATATACTGTAATGATTTCTGTGTGGTTTTCTCTCCTGCTGATTACTCTTTATAGGCTATAACTAAAAAAAAAAAAAAAAAAAAAAAAGTGGCTCAGGGATTTTTCACATACAGCACTGAACAAGTACCTAAGCAAAAAAAAGTTAAAAATCCCACAAACAGATCTGTTCACTAAAAAGCAAAAGCCCTGTATCTGTGAGTGCTCCAAATGTCACAGAAAACTAAGTTCAAAGGCATTAGCAAATGTACATTCCCCTATAATATTATAAAAGATGCAGTGTGAAAAATCCTTTAGAATAACGTTCTCCAAATAATTCTCTTGCATTTACATGAGAAAAGAAATAACAGATCTTTTTACATAAATTGTCACAAAAATCATGGCCTGGGATACTTCTCACTAAACTTTGAGGTCTCACAACCTGGTCTACTTCTGGCTGTTTTAAAGGACAGAACTTTACTTTAGGATTATTCCATTTACATCATTAGGTAAAATAATTCCCCCACACTCCAAAAGTCCTAACAGCTGCATCTTAACTGGAAAGAAAAACTGATAAGGACGACAATCAGCAGTTGTTACCGCAATCTAGTGGCTCTGGATCCCAAGCAGTTGCCTTTCTGCCAAACAATACATGAGTTGTAATTGTAAAACTAAGGTGCTTGAAAATAAATCAAACACCAAAACTAAATTACTGCTGAGTATATCATATTTTAATGATAAAAATGCATGAAGCACCAGCCAAATTCAAGTTCCACCAATTTGAACATAATCCTTATATGTAAGTCATAATTTATAGGAAATAATAATTTGAAATACCAACTGTAGAATTTATAACTTAATAGCTGGCATGGCAACCACTAAAATGGTTCACACACCTGTCTGTTTTTATACTATGTGAACTGCTGGACTGGTGCAAAAATTAAAGTTATTTTCACTGATGCCCACACTGAGAGCATACCCATCCTCTGAGGGCGAAGGGCACCAGCAGGTCAACAGCAGCAGAGCTCTCATTTTACATCCCTTTGCTGCACATTTGATTGCCTGCCTTAAAATACCAAAGTTTTACTGGAGAATTTCACTCCTTGTCATAGGAATGTTTAAAATACAGCGTCTTCTCTTGTCAAGGATATTATTTATGCACATGAAAAAATGAGATTACTGTGACAGTGTAAAAGAGTTGTGAATTTGAAAGGGGAGCACAGTGCGAACCCAGGCGCTTCTCCATCACCTTGGCAGTGATGTGTGGAAGGACAGTAGCTCTGGGCAGCCACCCCACCACGCTGCCCCACCGCACTCCTCGGTCCCCCTGTTGCAAGGACAGTCCCAGGGTAAGGAAGAAAAATACCATTTTGAAGTGTTTTGCAGTTGCTTAGCAACTGCTACAAAAACCCAAGAGATTTCAGTCAATGAACTGGCACATATGCCTCTAAATATGTTGACAGTGACAGAAGGAGCACCACCACGCTGTTAGACATCTCAGCCCCAGGATGCCCCCAGCTCCAACACCAGCATGTCTCTCCTCACCTTTCAAACCTGCTTCCAGCCTCTGCTTACTCATCCACCCCAAAACTCCCAGAACCATAGAGAGGCGTAGCAAAGCGCCTGTGCACTGGTAATGAGATTATTTTTAATTGTGAAGAGGCTGGCTATACCCTTTTCTCTGTTACCACACACCTACAAACCATGACTACTTGAAAAAGCAATCAAGACTGAAAAGTTATCCCTTAAATAGCTCTCCTGTGGTAGAGACTGGGTTTCTTCCCAAGCCACGCAATGTGTAGCAGTGACCACTGTCAGCAATTCCCATGACTGTTACCAGTTTCAGTGGGAAGCAATGGCCAAATTGCAGAAACTTTCTGGCCTCCATGATCACACACCATTGTCATGTCTGGTGTTTTCAGATTTTCAAACCTGATATATATGTGTATGCACAGATTTTGATAGGGAATAAAGATTTTTCCACCGCTCTTCTGTAAACTTCCACTAGGTTCATATAATTGATATAAACTTGAAGAGACAATACAAGTAAGCTATGCTTGGAAAAAAAAAAAAACACACCCCAAAACTTTTCTGTTTTACAGATGCTTGACTCACAGAACAGTACATATGAAGGGGAAAAAATCCACACCACACTGCAGTGCAACAAGTTTTAAATTACCAGTATGGAATATTATGCTAAGGAAAAGTAAAAATTTATGCTGGAAATTAAACTGTTTCTAACCACTGCAGCAGTTTGGTTCAGAAACAGCTTTCTGAGGGCCGCAACATAGCCAAGAAACTGCAGACACATCTGAGCCATCTACCCCATCCCTTCCACAGCCAGCAGAGAAGGACCACCTCCACCACCCAAGCTGGTGGGAGAAGCTGTACCCATGCCTGCCAGTTCCTCTCCACCAATGGCAAAGGGCATTGGGGCAATGGGATCGGCTTAGTCCAGCCAAGGGGAGTCCACCCTGGGGGTGAGCTGCCCCAGCATGGGGGGCTGCAGGGGCAGTTGAGGGACCCCTGCCAATCCCAGCTTCCCACTTGCACTGACACTGCAGTGAAGGGAAACGGCCAGAGCTGGGAATCTGCCTGGCCCCTTGTGGTTTTGTGCATTTTCCATGAACCTTAACAGTACTCATGCACTTCTCTTGTGGGTTACCTTTACAATAAAGTAACTTTTTAAAAAATGCTGCTCCCACTGAAAGCCCAGAAGAAATATGTCACCATATTTCTAAGAAACAGAAATGCTCAGAGTCGCATTTGAATTTCAAGGTGCACCTTGTTTCCTGTGCTTACTTCAATCCTTAAAACATAAAATTCCTTAATTATAGTCCTTCCCTCCTTTAAAGTAGTACCCAGTACTTTTCAAAACTTATCTGCTCTAAGTTATCACCAGTGAGTTTTATTTATGACAGTGCTGTGGTACCCAGTAGACTTCTGTGATGGTGTTTCACAGACATCTCATTTGGCACCTCCAAGGGATGAATTACATTCTTTATCCTAATAATTCTTAGTATACTGAAAAGAAATAATACAATTTCTTAAAAAAGCTCCTGTTTGCAGATCTCTTCTAAATATCTAGTAGCAGTTAATGTCCAGAAGTTTCCTGATTTCTTTTAACGCTGTCCCAGTGATTTTAATAGCCATGCACTCTCAAGTGTTTTTATGTGAACACTGGAAATATAGATAAAGGCCTCAATAAATAGATTTGGTGGTGGTTTTTTTGGTGGGTTTTTTTTGTGTTTTTTTAATGAAGTGACCACACAGTAGCATTGTCAATGCTACTTCACTTGGAGCTAGTGAATGAGGCACAGTTTTGAATAATCTGGCAAACAAAACCAGACTTAAGACTTTGAGGCATCTGTTAAAAAAACACACCACCAAACCTGAAAGGACAACAAAATCCCCTTGGCTTCCCAGAATGGTATTAAACAGAATTACTTAATTCTTGGAACCACAATGTGGGTTGGACCTCTGTCACTCCGCTTTCATATATGAAGCAAAGCACTTGGTCAGTGGAAGAGAAGTGCAATAATTATTGCAATTCCTGGTTCCTGAAGGAAGGCTGCTTCTTCTCTGCAAGGCCACAAGCAAATGCTTCCAGTCTTCCAAAATGACACAGCTACCTTTGCTCTCACAGCCACCATACCTGCACAAATTATTTTGTGAAGCTCCAGAAAATACATACTGAGTTTGTTTAGGACCTTCAATACTAAATAGCACCTAAATAGAATCATTTCACTATTCTTTAAGCTGTCCTTTACCTTGTATTAATGTTACTCTGTCTTCCTTCTCAAGACACTTTTTTAAACTGATGATAATTCTCATCGCATACAAATCCACTCATCCAGAGATGTCACTGGACTAGACCTGTTCTCTGTAATCAGTGAAGACCCCTCAGCAAGTTTCTGTTACGTTACAAGCTTTTGCCTACTACCTGCACAGAAAAGTCTTCCCAGCAAATATGATTCTCCAGATGCACTGTTACAAGTACAAATGAAGGTCCTTCTGAGAAGACCTTTTTCTAGGTCTTAACTGAAAAGTTACCAATACTCATTTTGCAAGATTGCCTGGTGATACAATGTAAATTAAAAGACCATAACACAGTGGAGCACACTGAATTGATTTAATAGTATTAGCTCTTCCCAGGTGGAAAGGATGTAAAACAAAGCAAAAAGATAACTGTTAGAAAGTATAATGACAAGGTGACTTAGGATGGTATTATGGAGACAGGAAACTAACATTTTGATAATAAATGAGAGATGTTAGATAATGCTAGGATAGCTAGCCTTAATTTCAGTGTTTCAGTACTGGCTACAACAGAGAAAGAACCAACAAAAAAATGTAAAGAGGGATGATATGATCAAAGCCACAGGCTTGGGAAATGCTCTTTCAAGCAATATTCAGAACTGATAAGTGGGACAAGGCTGCTTTCATCCAGGCTACAAAAGCAACAGCGCAGTACTTCAGTAGTAGGATGAGAGACACGGATGGAAGATTTCACAGCATGGGCAGATAGGGAAGGTTGCATCTTAGACATGCTCCACTAGAAAAATCTTCAAGATACGGGGCTTCCCCTGCTTGTGAGCCCTTGGGAGAAATAAAGCAAGGGTGGGAAGGACTGGTCAGTTTTTATTCCATTGATACTGTATTTGATAACTGCTTTTTTTATGTGTCCATTTTTCATTATTATTTTAAAAGATTAACAGGTTTAAGGCAGGAAGAGAAAGGTATTTTCTGATTCAAGTGGATTGCGGAAGTTTTACCTTCGGGAGAAATTATGAAACAGGTATAAGTGCTACTTTGTCTGGAAAGATCATCATAAAGGCTCCTTAAGACACAAGGCTCTCAGTAGGCTAATTTAATAGCAATTGCACTAGCTACACAAGAAAGTGACCTTTATTGATAAGAAATATTGGGATATTGAAGGGGTTTAAAAGACCCTGAAAGCAAATTCAAGATCTCAGCTGAGCAGAGGACAACTTAGAAGAGAGGCTAATGTTAACCCTAGTTTTATGTAGTTAAAAATTATACAGACAAAAGTCACATCTATACAGAAATAAAGGTTGTAATCTAACTGTATCAGACGCAACAAGTATTCAAAACTTATGCAGACTATTTAAGCACTTAGTTTCAAGGGAGAGTACATTTAAAGAAGTACAAATAACCTCAGGTGACAGCTCATGTGAAATAGGGATGTTAAGGAAATCCCCCTGGACTCCAGAACTATGCTACATACAATGGAGACTGAAATAGAATGATACCTAGTATGGTTTTGCTCTTGAGAAGGAAAAATGCAATTATTTTTTCGAGGCTGTATCAGTTCTGCATTCATAACTGGGCCATCTGACTTCTCCCACAAGTGCAAACAACTGAAATGAAACAGTAGTAAAAGTTAACCTCATCAGCCTGTTTCTCAGTATTAGCAACTTATTTTCTAAATGCAAAAAACAACTCTATTTTGAAGACAAAACGCAAATGAAGTCCTCATAAGCATAATTGTAGCTGGGTTTCTGTCCTCTGTACAAAAATGCATAGATCTTCCAAATTTTTCCACAGCAGAGCAAAAGCACTGGTACAGTGATACAAGGTACAGGGTCCTGCTTTGGTTGGTACCTCTGCCTGGAAGAAACCAGACTTTGTAATGATCTCAAGCTATTGTAATGATCTGAAGAAGTCACACCTCTGTCCCAGTGTCCTGCACAAAAGCACCTGGTGCAGATCTGCCTTTGTGCAACTCACAATTGTTGTTCCAACACCACTGGGCTTGGTGTTATGGAATCCTCCAACTGGCAGGTTTCAGGAAGTAAACATCCTACAAAAGGAGCACATCCAACACCTTCACGCTTAATGAAAACTCCTTTCCAGCTGTGAGGAAAAACAGGAAACTTGCACCCCAGTACATGTTGCTTCCAGAAGCTGCACATTGCTAAAATAATTTTGAAGATCTGACATCAAGCATCAAGTCCCTAAAACTAGTAAACTCTTCCTTGGGGAACGCCATGTAAATACCCCAAGTAGCTGAACAGGAATGTTTCCTGCCAATTCCATTACCTCTTCCCTGTGGAGTTTGGGAGGGCAGGACCATGCAAGAAAGTGATGGTCACACCAGTGACAGGCTACCCCTGGCTCACTGCTGGCAGCACTGAGCCTGTCTCTGACTTGCAGGGCAGCTTGATTTACAGGCAGGTCTCAATTTTATTGAAGAATTTCACATCAAACGTTTGTAACATTTCCAGATATATCATGAAAAGGAAATGAAAAGAAAGCTCTACACTTAAAACACGGAACAGGACTTTTTCTTCTTGCTTCAGATGGCCAAGCAGCCCTTGAAATTGAAATTCACAGCACATGTGAGCATAACAGAGTCGAGAAGAAAAGGGGCTGGAGGACAGAAAGAGGAAGGGACACTTTAAAAACACATATGCAGGAAGGGAAAGAATTGCAGGGAAGGGAGACTCTAGTTGTCAGCATGAACCCATTCCTTCTTCATGCATGCTTGTGATGCCCGAGAAGGCAACTTCTCCACTACTACAGGTTACCTCTAAAGGATTTTCAAAAGACCAATTGCATGGACCAAAGAAAGTAAGCTATTCAAGAGTAAAAGGCCTAACTGCTAAAATAAAATGAAACAAACAGGGGAAAAAATGGTACAGTTCATAAGGATTAAAGGATTTATCTGATTAATTTTTGAAAATTCAACAACAACAACAAAAGTTCAGGAATTCCTAGTGGCTGTGATTAAAGCTAATGTATTAAGCATGGAACTAAGTAACCTCTCAGATATAGGTCTCTTTTATCTTCAAAACAGATATTATTATTATTTAATATTTTTACAAGTGCTTCACTGTCTTAGAAATGTCTAAGTAACATTTCTAAGATGTTATATGAAGATCTGTGAACAAGCAGAAAAAAGTAAATCACACACCATATTTGAACACAGAGCATCAGAAGAGAAAACATGGTACTGCCATGTATTTCAAAAGTAAAAATACAAATGTTTATGGGAACAAAGATAATGGTTTCTGCAACTTCAAATATGAAACCTCAGGTCTGCATGCTCTGTCACTTACCTTGGCCAAAATGTAAACAAAGCCAATCTCTTCAACCCCAAACAACAGAATACTAATGTTGGTGATCATTTAAACAAGGGGAAAATTGACTTTAATGGGGGCTGACAAGAAGAAACAAACCATGTTAATGCTATAAGGCAAGATTCATGGCTTTGAAGGGACGCGATGAAGAGCTGTGCAAGTGTCCCTTTTTTCCCACAGCACTATCCAATTCATGCTACAAAGGATGCTCAGAGAGCTTTGTCCAGTACTGCCCCCGAGGGTCACCTGGTACTTAATTTGTATAAAACAAGAGAATACATGTAATTTTAGTAGTCAGCCTTGTCCAGCTTCCTAGTTTTCAGCAACACTGTCAGACCTACACAGCTACCGTGGGCTGCAGAAACAGGACTGAATACCAGCAGAGTAGTAATTATGAGTATGTAGGACTCAAAAAAATATTTTCATAAATACAAAGTGCCTGCAGAGAGTTCTCAACTCAGGCCAGTTTTTCCATTATTTACTACTTAATTTGGAACTATGTTTTTGAGAAAGGGCAGTCTAGATGATGGTGCACCTCCCTCTTCTGACCGAGAGCCTTTTGGTCTCCTCTTTCTCTCATGAAGCTCTCCTTCTGGGCAATTTGTGCCCACTTAAATGCAATGTGGACTGCAACAAAGGTGTAATTATGTATAAGTAGTGCCCAACAGAAATCATCTAAGAAAAATAAAGCTTTCTTTAAAGCAATTTTATCTAGCATTCTTTACTATACAGATGTAGCATACTATTGTGGAAGGGAAAAATATCTCAATGGCTGCATAAAGTATAGAAAACCAGTGTGGCCTGTATGAAATGGCATTTGTATATTTAAGAAAAATGTAAAAACATTCTCCTCCTCCCCTTTCCATCTCTGATATTTCTCCAGTTTGTCCTAGCCTCCAGGTATGTTTACACAGCAGCCAGAGATAGGTAGGTGTACATATCTATATATGTGCACATTCACACCTAAGGATAGGTATAAAATGTGAAGTAATTTTGGATAGCAGAACCAATACAGAAATAATAACTTGCCTAGAGTTGCAAGGCCTGCTTTGTCAGCTGTTTGGAGACTTCTAGTTACAAAATCACAGAACAGCTGAGGCTGGAAAGCACCTCTGATTGTTTAGTCCAACCCCTTGCTTAAAGCAGGGCCACCTAAAGCAGGTTGCCCAGGACCATGTCCCAGTTGGGTTTTGAATATCTCCAAGGATGAAGACTCCACAACCTCTATGGGCAACCTGTGCCAATGTTCAGCCAACATAAAAAAAAGTGGTTTCACATGTTTAAATTGAATTTTCTGTATTTCAATTTGTACTTTTTGCTTCTTCTCGTGTCATGGGATACCACTAGAGAAGAGCCTGGCTCCATCTTCTGTACTCCCCCCCATTAGGTATTCATATACACTGATAATTCCATACTTAATTTTAGTCAGAAACATAAAAAAAAGCTCTGTGTAGGATCATAATGCTTCCAGTACTATGTTCCACCAAAGCCAGAAGTAAGAGTTGTTATAAATGGCAGATGTACATATTTCTTGGAGATGAGGGAAGCATCAATCCAGTTTCAGCAAGCTTGCAAAAAAAAAAAAAAAAAAAAATCAATGGTAATTCAACACCAGATTGATTTAGTATTTGTAGTTGTCTTCTAAGAATGGATGTGTTTTAAGAGTTAGTTGCAGACATGCTTTTGATGCAAATTTAGGCTTCAGAGTCATGCTAAAGTAAAATAAGAAAGTATAACTTGCTTTGTAGCATATGGAATGAGAAAATACTTGCAAAAACTCTGGCTTTTTAGAGAGCTAAAAATCAGTCGATAGTAAAGAAGCATCCCAGTTTTTCTACACAGGAAAATCTCCTCAAGCCACACTACAGATGAAGAACCCAAATCCTCTATACTTTAGCACGGGATGGGGGTACAACTTGCTTTGCTGTTGCTTTTGTGAGGATTTAATGAAGGCACTCTGCAAAACCTCTTCCCAGTGGAGAGCCTCTAGCAGGATCCTTTAGGCACCCAGTGCAGAGAATGTGCCAAGTAGCCAGCAAAAAAAAGAGCAAAATAAATGTGACTTTAAGGCAGTAAATACCCACACGACTCAGAGCCCTGCAGGCAGCAGTGAAGCTGTCAGGATTCAGGTCAGTAACGTGCCACCAGTGCCTGAGACACCTATGAAGAGGAGGAGGGGCAGAAGCAGTTCCTTGGGTCAAGCTCTTACAGAAGCATTGGCTAGTGTGGGGTACCTACATGGAGGCATGATGGAAAGGAGCCCTATTTGCAAAAGTGGTCAGCAAAGCTCATTAATCACTTCGGAAAGACCTGACCTAGAGATGACAGGAAGATGAACAGAGATGCTTGCTTTCAGTAAAGAGGTAACAACAGGCTGAGAGACAAAAAGCAGCTATGTCAGACTTGGAAAGGTCAAGGGTAAGATTTGTATTTGTCAGAATGAGCTTTCCAAGCAGGAGCCAAGGACATCTTCCTCCAACAAACAAACAAATAATAACAAAAGAAATATTAAGCATCTTTGGTAAGAGAACTTGAATTCCTTCACCTGTGTGCCGTTCCTGGGCATCTCTGCCTACAAGGTATTTTTGGATGTCTACTCCCCCAAAAGAAAGTGGTGGTTGCAAAGATGTCAAAGAGCACATGGTTGAATGGCAGATAGAAGCTGAAGGGCAGAGACACACAGATTGGAGAAAGTGGAGAAAAAAAAAAAGTAGATTTGAATGGGAAAATGGGGCAGACAAATTTAGAAAGGAGGTGGCAGCAAGGCAAGAAGAGAACTGTGGTGAAGAGGCACCAAAACACTGAAGGACAATGACACCGTCTATTTTGAGGTCCTGTTCTGTTGCATCCACCATGCTATATGCCTTCCACACAAAACTAACAGCAATTGTACTGCCTCTGCTGGGCATCACCAAGTCCCTGGGGAGGTGGGGGCCAAAACAGCAATCTGCACTCCACAATATGCTAGAGGAAAATGGGGGGAATGGACGGGACAGGACCATGGATTGCAATCAGGCTGATGTAACAGTAATGGAAGGGATGTATTTTATCAAGTCCCTCATACATCTTCTGACTAGACTGCTGTTGTAGTGTCACAGTAGAAACACAAAGCTGCACACTCATTTCCAGATGACTGCAATGCCCAAAATACCCGATGTCAATTATGACACTGAGACAGAAGGAAATCATCCTTATCCTGGGAAGTTTGTACTGTAAGTGCTTATACTGACAGGAATAGATATACTGATCTTATATTTTTCACTCTTTTTAAAGACACTTGCAGTAATGGTTTATGACCCTAAAGCACCAACTGCTCAGCCTTCCTTGCAAGCCCACAGTCTGTGGTCACATCAAAGATGCTTCATCTTTATTGTCTCTGTTTCTCTCTTCATTTCTTGCCTTTTTCTGCCTAGATTATATAGGCAGGAAACTCTATGGAACAGGGGCTGTATGATATTATGCACTTGCATTACAGGCCAACATGCCTTATCATACTAACATGTCTCCTTCAGTACCGTTACCTACAAAACCAGTACCTAGATCTTAAAAGAACCAATTACAACCATGGACACTAAACAGATGCAAGAGCCAAATCTTCCCAAACTTGTGAAAACATGCATACCACTGCAAACTTGGATATTCACATTTCTCTCCAGTCAAACGGCACTAATAACCCATACAAGTTGTAATACGCACTGCATAACTTTGCTACACAATGTGTTTCTACAGACTTCCTAATCAGGGAGCAGAACAGCCTAATCTTTGGGCTAGTCTACCAACTTCTGAAATGCTAAGCTCCCTTAAGAGAGGCAAGAATTTAATATCCTTCTTTGCCATTAATTGGGATACTGTAGTACGCATTCATATTAGGAAGATATGAATGGATGCTGTAAAATCATTCTACAAGACCCAACAGATATGCAGCCAAAAAAACCCCCAGATGGCTATATAATCATCAGCAGTATAAATAATATACTATTTCAATTAATAAACCAATATACCACCGAAGTATGAGACAACTGCATGACAGGGCATAAAACCAAATAGCGCCTGTTATGGAATGGAAAGGACAATTCATGTTTGAAAACGGCATATTTACAAAGTGAGGATCTGGGTTGGAAGCTTCAGGTGCTTCACGGAAAGGCTATAGCAAGTAGTTGTGCCCACAGTGGCTGAAGCACATCCATGAAAGACAACATGAAACTGAGACAGGAATCTCGTTACCAGGTTTACACAGACAATAGCAACCAGGATTGCTCGTTGTATTCTACATTAAATCTATCAAGCCACACTTAATACTGCAGGTAATAAATTTACGAACAATTAAAATTAATCATAACAGGAGATTAAGCGTAAAAAAAAAATTAATAATACCCATTTTGTTTTCAATTCACCATACCACTGCAGCTGTGAGAACTGCAAGGAAAAGACACTGCTGTTTCCATTCCCTGCTTTATAAAACACGACCTTCCTCTAAACATTGCAAATGTTTGACATGCAGATGCCTAGAGCTAGGCGTATTTCCTCTGCTGTTTAAGTTTCGAACTCCACATAGTTAGTCCCCAGAATAACTTGTGCTGTGTGGGTGAGACCCCTGCGGGAGGGGAGGGGGAGAGCAGGACAGGGCAGACCTTCCTCACCAAGGGCCCTTGCCTGCACCCAGGTCCTGGGCATGGATGGGAGCACCCGTAACCACAAATTGGGGCAGCAGCTGTCTGCATATAGAGAAGGTGGTCATGTTTCTGATCCTGTTCATTAGTGCTGCTGCATCAGTGTGAGAAGTGTCACAACAGTAAGGCCTTCCCAGCTTAATGTACACTTTGCCAAGCCTGCAGAGGGTATCTCCACCGAGAGGGCTCATCCTGTGCCTCCCCACCACCCCAAAAGTTTTCAGATTTGGAAGAATAAAAAAGACCTTCACTCAACAAAACACAGAAAACAGCCTATTGATTTCCCATAAACTCTCAAAGTGTTAAAATAAACATTTATAGTTGGGTTATTGAATGTCTCAACCATTTAAACAGACAGACATTCCATCAGCAAAACAGTAAATTGGAGTTGGTTCCAAAAACAGAGGAAAAGGGAAAAGGAGCTTTAGGGCACAAAGTCACTTTTCTCATTCTAATGTAAACCTTTACACATATATCATTTACTGCTACTCGACTTAAAAACTGTAAGGCATATAAGTACAAATCCTGCAATATAAACACTGTGGTAATACTTTAAATCCCTATGACTGTTTTTCAGGACTATCTCTTTCATTGCTAACTGACTACAAAAAAAAAAAAAGTATTAACCTTAAGTATCATCTTTCCCCTCCAGACTTGGTATGGTTTTAAGTAATGTAAAACTCACATACATAGCAGTAAATAGACATAATATCTTAATAAACCAGAGCTAGAGTAGCACTGTTTATTACAGGCACTCAGTTTACTGCATATATCCATCTCCAGCTAGCAGCCAAAGCTCGTGTTTCTGAAAACATTACTCTTCAAGGAGTATTTATATTTCTATTGGATTATAATGAGTGTACTGGTATGACACTGAAAGTGTTAACAACATATTAATTTCTAAACAAACATATATTAGTGTTAGATAGTATAAGTGATTCTTCCCCAGATACATATAGATATGGATATATATATGAAACACTTGAGGCCTTGATTTTTGTAACATACTTTTGTGCCCTTACCGCACATACACGGACACACACTCCATTCCTGGTTGGAAAGAAAAGTTTTCCTTTTGCATAACAAATTACTCGGGAGATTTATCTACAGGGCAATGTATCAGAAATAAGAACAGTTCACAGAGGTGCACAGCAAACATGCTATGAATGCATGTCCTAACAAAAAGTAATTAAAAACTTTTACATCAAGAAACTCACTGGCAAAACTTGAATGTAAAAATCTCATTGATGATAATCTAGTGCGCTTCATTTCCTGTAGCAATACTCTGTTTACAGTTAAAATATGTTTATAGCAACAAAAATGACAAATTTTTTAGAGAGTAATCCACACAAACTGTTGCTTCAATTTGATTTCTTTCTTTACCCAGAAAAATGAGGTTGTAACAAGAAGAGAAGCAACAACAAAGTAACTTATACCTTGCTGTTAACGCCTGGCAAATTTAAATTACACTGTCACTAGTTCTAGTTTCACAACTGTCATTTTTTCTGGTGCTGCTTGCATAGATCACCACAGCTCTTTTTGGAGGTAGAGATGTCCACACCTAAATAACTGCCGGTGCAGCATTTCAGTTCCAGTGGGTGGTGGCATTACCTGTATCCACCACCAAAAATATGCTAACTTTTACAGCATTTTTCCAGTTATGGTTTATGTTACTTACAAATAATGATAGCTCAATACATGAAACTGAAAATATCAGCCTCTTGAAAATAAGCTGCCTGGATATAGTAAATATATAGTTCAGATGGCAATACTACTGTCTATGTTTCTTTATTACTAAGATCGCCATTATTTACTCCTTCATGAGATGCTGTTGCAGATGTCAAAGATGTAGGCTTACTTCAGGTAAGCCCCTGTCAAAAAAGGCAAAAAAAAAAAAAGATGACCTTAAAACCTCTATAAGACACTTTTGGTTGGTGATTTGGAGCAACGAAGGAATATGAAACAGCCTGAGAACGACATGCCTTCACATCCTGAACCCTCCCTGTCCCGGTTTTAACTGTTACTATGCAAAAATGCCATTCCAAGTCTGTACTGAAGAAAACGGCTTTGGAAATAAAACCCAGGTGAACGTAGACACCAAGGCAACTATTTTAGTCAACATTAAAAAATTCAAAAAAACCTGGTACCAGCTGTGATTAAACCTCCCAAATACTTTTCCTTTTGAATACACTATCACAAATAATAAAGCTTGCGTATCCTGTTGCATCCACAGCCATATAAAGTTAGCAACTGGATAAATGCCCCACTTTTTAAGGGGATCTACTCCAGAGGTAACACAGTTTCATACCACACAGTTTAAGAGTGAACAACTTAAATTTTCCTTTGGTTTATACAGTAGGAAAAACATCTTCATGGATAGGTGTGAAGGGTGAAGACTAATACCAAAATAGCTCTTGTTCCTAACACCTTTCTGATCCTGGCTGAGACAATCTACTTGTACCTCAGACGCATGGTGGCAATCAGCCAGCCAGATGACTGGTGACTTAATATACAAGTTCATGTGGGCTCTGTGGAGTCCGACACAGACAAGGGCATTAACTTTGAAGTCTCAACAGTCAGCCTCAATATTCAGAAGTCATAAAATGAGGCATGACTACATTAAGAGACTTTTTTTTATACTTCATGTTTGCTTCCTTCTGTCTGAACAGCTTTCACTGTTAAATGTGCCCATAAAATATGCATGCTTTTTACAGGAAAAGTTGTGATCAATTGATGCATAGGTCAAGTATGAAAAGAACTGAAATGAGTATGACGCTATGATAAATACTATAATAGCCTCAGATTAAAAGACTGGCATGTATATCTTGTTTCATTCTACCGCTGAAGGCAGTTCTGACAATAAACGAGGCTTTGGGCCAAAATTCAGCCTTTGAGAACAATACAGATATGTACGAATATATATAAAATACATGTGTGTGCAAGCAAAGGATATATTGCAATCTACTAGGCAGGGTGGCTTTAGTTTCATTTTGAAAGCCACTTAAAATAAAACCCAGTGGATGAAACAAAGAATCCACCCAAACATGAAGGCTCCAGCATCTTTGTTGAAAGAACAATAGCATATTACTCTTCGTCCCTCTATCTTGTTGCAAGAGAACCATCAAGACAGTTATTGCTGTGATCTAATTAAAGAACACTTCACATAATTATTCTTTAAACTAATCACTATTTATAGAGATTTATCTTCATATGCCAATAGTTGTAAATGCTCTAATTAAATTGCTCTGCAGAAAACATCCCAATAAAAGAAATATTTCCATTAGCATAACAAAAGGCAACCAGTAAAATCACTCACATGCACAGGCTCAAAATTTCAAATGAAAGCAATATTCCTGTATAAATACACTCTATTTTTGAACGAAATCCACTCTAATAATATGTTTTGTAATCTGATGGCTCTCCCACCAGAGTACAGAAAATATTAATGAAAGCAATATCGAATTAAACAGATGACATGATTAACAGTATTCATTTCATGCATGACTGTTTTACTGGAGAGATAAAGACCTGAAAGTAATTACCACCAAGTAAAACTCCTTCACTGACCTCTCCGTTTCCAGCTAGCGGTCCTTAAGTACTGTTGTTTTGCAACAAAGGCCAGTGCCTTTCATCTGTGGGTTTTCTTTTACGCTACAAGCTGAGCACCTCTCCCATTGCATGCACACAGTACCTCTGTATCTATGTCTGTAATGCAGCATAAAGATTACTGGGGAAACCTATCAAACCGGCAGGCAGCAACCTCGCCTGCCAATAAGCGCGAGGCACATGCAGAATCCAGCACATGCTCGCTGAGGCTCGCAGACTGTCACCGCTGCTTAGCAGGCTGGTAATCTAATTATAGCCATTTGCCATAGCACGGGGCTGCTGAGGCACCGCGCGCGAGGAAATGAGAGCTGAACAGATTACACCTTTTAGCCAAAAGCATTGACATTTGGGACTGTTATTTGTCTGGGTGCATAAAGATAAAATTCCTGTTTGGGGTTTTTTTGTGTGCTTGGTTTTCCGAATGATTCGCCTATGAAGGGGTTTGTCTCCAGCTCTGAAAAAAAGGATATATTTAGGAGTGCTCTTTCAGAAGCTGACCGCTTGCAGTTTGCTAGGTCTATTAGGAGGAGACAATAAAATGCTGCAGTTTATTCTGCCAGCAGGAATTCTTGTTTCAAATGTACACATTACCAGCGTCATATACACAGTAGATCTCAGATCAGTTTATGTACAGTACTTCACAATCTACAGCGTAGACCTCACATCAGCGAGGCAGCACACGCATGCTTTCAGCACACAGCAGCCCTACAGAAGTCAACAGGACACGCTTTGTCCTTTACGTTTACATGTGGGCAGATACTCAGATGACCCGAGGGCTTCTGTGTGCACTGGCACATAACGTCCTAAGTTTTCACATGAGGCTATGGTGGAAATGCCAAGGAAATTTTTGCCACTATGCAAACAACTGAATCCATTTGGAAAGTACTTACTGTGACCAAATACTCCTTAGAAGTATGGGGAACTAACTCAAGTAAGCCTTACACGCATCTTATAAATATGTAAGTCCCCAAACTAAGGAAAGTTATGATCTAAGAGAACATTGTGTATTTGAAAGAGCTTCTACAATATCAGGTAAGTAATCATGACAAAAGATACAGGCACATGTAGTTTAGTCTTCCTTGATATTACATTTCAATTAATCATCGCTCTGACTAGCACAAATTGGAAAACAATCTTCTGAAGTTTCCTGTTCCCACACGGTTCATATAATCACCTAAGCTTTACACTGACCAAAAGGTTTTCAAACGTCAGTGGCAACTGGGAAGTACACAGCCTGTTTCTCAGAAGTGTGCCAGATGTGTCTCATGAGATACAGTACATTTTTCATGATCGATATTGCCAAACTATCATAATGCTACAGCATTATGCACATACAAACTTTACAACGCATTTTTAAGATGTTCCACTAAGTTACACATAAAACATATCCATAAACATTACACTTACAAGATTCTGAACGCTACTGCAATAATGAGTTCCTATGTGCCCACACCAGCAGTTTTTCTAATTCTTTACTCTTATCAACAGCACCATACAGTATCAGGCACAGTCCAAGTGCATGATATTAAAGGTCGTTTAGAAACATTTTTATCTATCATACTTACTTTAGTACAAAATTTATATTTGCTACTACATAAAATGTTCCTAATGGAACAAGACTTCCATGCGGTAACACCATTAAGACCATATTTTTTGACAGTATGTAAATAGCTGTGTCACAGCTTTCTTAATCTGCCACTGAAAATTGCTCATAAAGAGTCGCTCTGTGCGAGAAGTGGACTTCATCTCTGTAAGAAAAATATTCTCAAAGCTATATATGGCTAGAAATAAAAATGAAATGCAGGAAGACTGACATTTTGCTCCTTGATTCAACATTCAGTCAACATTAAGTTTTGTGTTGCAATAAACGAAGGAGGCTGTTTTATTAAGTCTTCCTTTTCAGATTACATCATCTAAGTAGCTCATCAATTTTTATAAACTGTGCTTCTTTAAAATACAGTAGAATATTCCAAGTTTCTCAGCAGTTCTGCTTGAAGACAGAAAACTATGTATTTAATGAATAAAGGAAGGACAGTTATACAACAGTTAAAAACTCAATTTAAAAAGAGTTCAAGAGACATGCAAAGAAGTGCACAATTCAGATGACCAGTTCTGCAATGATTTTGCTAACAACATTTTGCCAAAGGTAGCAAAAGGGGAACAAGACCAATAGTCTTGATCCTAGTCTTCTGATCCAGCTATTGGGAATGCTTGTGTCTGCTAAGCAAAGGAAAAAACACACACGAACAAAGTAAAGAAAATCAAAGAGACTTAAATCATTCTTTTAATCTAATACACATTCACAGACCACTAAGGCACCTATGACAGGTGACAAAATGACCAAGAATCCTTAAATAGGTATTAGACAGGCTTCAGCTGCCATGGAACTCTTCGTTTTGGCTCCCTCCCATACAGGCTAAGCCTACACATCCCCCAGTCCCCCATCTCTGCCCACCAGCTCCCCAAGCCCTTGCTGCTCCCTCCTGCAGGGGTCCAGCATCACTACCCAGCAGCCAGCCTCCTGCTTCCTCCCCACACAGCTGCTGGCTCCGAGGGCAAATACAGCCCATATCCCCAGCAAGGCTGCCCTGGCAGCATGCTCTCAACATACCATTGCAGCAGGGTGTTTATTCTAGGAGTTGCTTTCTTTTTTAAAGCCTCATGGTAGCAGCTTTAGTTGGGTGACCCATCGACAGCTGCGAAGTTGAATTTCAAGAGACACCCACTTGTCTCTGCAACACAATCAACATTCACTAAACCTCTTTCAAGAAACACCTACTTGTTTCTGCAAGACAGTCAACATTCACTAAACCTCTGTGCTTAGCTTAACAGACCAGTCAGAAGAGTCCCAATGTCTGTCTCAATTTTAACAGTCACTTCTATCCATTGTGAAGATGTGCTGGGCAAGGAAGGCAGGGGAAACAGCACTGCAGGTCTGACATTTGGAACCAGTGGTGATTCGTAACGGCCCACGTTTGGCAAAGGCAAGTGGCTAAAACTCCAACTGAGAACAACACGGAGCTCCACCAGCCTGCCCCACCTCCTGTGGTGATCACACACAAGCACCTGAACCATGCACCGAATCTGTGACAGGATACAGCCACGTACAGGCGTGCCAGCAAGAGAGGCCAAGAGAGGTTTCATGAGGACACAGTCATAAGATACTCCTCAGCTCTGGCAAGTCTCTGTTGGAAGTGAACAAATTGTGAAAGGTGAGTTGGCCAATATTCGGCAGACTTTCAACGAAAGCAAAAGCCTGTCCCTGGCACAAGTTATATGCCTGTGCTAAGCTTCAAGTTCCCGCTCCTCTGCATGGAAACAGAATCTCTCTGCAGTGTTTTTAGAAATTAAAAGAAAGTTAGGTTCTCTCTAGCCCTGTTCTTTGACAGAACAGTTTTGATCAAAATTTTCCAAAACCATATGGTCTGAGGCAGATGTCCATCACAGAGGGGAGGAGAGAGGAAAACCTATGGGGGTACGATGAATTCATCATATGACACTACAACAGTGAAAACTGCCTAGCTAGCACATTAATGAATTTTACACTTCATTTAGACTTATCTAAGTGAATTAACAGACAGATTACTTTTTTAGGAACAAATAGCTTTTTACTATGTTATGATCACTTGTATAAGTACTTATATATCCAATTATTTCAATACAAAAGTATTGAAAATAAAAATTTCCTGATGTGTCTTGCAACTAAACAGGTTTCACTCTGGATGGTGCTTATCCTTTGACTTAAAAATATATCAAATATTGCTTGGAAACCACTACCTCAGTTACTTAATTAGATTTTGCAAAGTATAGTAAACATATGGAATGAAAATGAGTTGAGCAAAAAGGCTGGTGAATCAATGCTGCATTTCTAAAGGCAACAGTGCGTACATTTCCAAGCTGTAGCATTGAGAGGTTGAACAGAACCAATTACTTTAATGAATATTTTACTTGGCTTGATGCATTCATTAGACTTTTAGAAGTAAGCTAAACCATACCATGGTTATGTATACATAACAACAACAACAAAATTCTAATATTTTTGTATGGCACTTTTTACATTTACACAGATTAAAAGATGAGGAGACTATTTTCTCTTCCACAATTTTTTCTACATTTCAATTTTTCTTCCCAAAGAAAGTTATCTAGCATTATTTTCTTTTTCTTTTGAAAACTACCTCTCACTTCATAAGTTATTTGTTGGGCTCTTTCCTCTCCTAGCAAGTTTGGGAAGTCTGTAAACTGGTGGCAAACTTACCACATGACCCACCATCATTTGTGAAGGAAAATAAAACACAGGCCTGGTGTCTACCATGTAAACTTTTCTCAGGAAGTCACAAATGACAGGCTTCAAGGTTGGCACTCAGCATGGAAAAACTTGTTTATTTTATGGAGCACAGGGACATTTCTTGGATTGATTCCAATTTCAGTTGGCAAGACAGCAGTTACCTGTACATGTGTGCATATACATGTGTGTATATGACAATGCTATCGATCATGTTTTGAAGTTAGTCAGCTAACCTGCAACTTCAGGGCTTTCTTTTCAAACATGCTAATTATATCCCTAAATGCTCCAGACAGCACTCCTCTGGATGCTTAAGAGCAGACAAGACATGTCTCAATATTAAAACCGGAGATTCTCTGCAGGACAGTACTAAGATCGATTCCTACAGAGTACTTTTTATAGCATTTATATTCATTTTTTTCTCAGAATCATAAAAACCAAAAAAGATCATACACACCCACATTCCAAAAGACATTACCATCCCTTGCCTCACAGACCTACCTGTTGGCAGTATCTTCACTGAAGACCTAATGGACTGAAATGAAGACACCAGTCCATCACTGCCACCTTGGAGAACCAGGGGAGGAGCAGTTAAGCTGTCAGGGAGGTGTGTTTCATGCTACCATTGACCGATGCAGTAAAGAAGGCTCTGAAGTGAAGCCTGCAGCAGGTTTACTATGCTGAGCACTTAGACTTTGGCCGTACAACCAGATATGGAAGAACACAGTATTATTCTGTTGGTATCCTCAAGAACACAGAAATCCCAAATTCAAATGATACATCATTTTCAAGACTTCACATCACCCTGAAACATGCTTCCCATCACATACCACTCCAACACATCTCCACCACAATATCATCCTTCCATTTCTCGAGTTCTTTCCATTTTTCCTTCAGTGCAGTGTTTTCTTCCACCTCTATACCATACTTCATCAATCACCTCAAACTATACAAATATCCTTCATGCCCTCTTGTCTTTCCACCCTACGTATTTTTGGCTCCACTGCCTTTCTTCATAGCTAGCAGCACAGATGCAGTATGAACTGTACATTTCAGAAGGCAACACACCTGTCAGCATAACTGAGATCTTAGCAAGACCAAAACACGTGTGCCTCCTAGCCACCACTTCATGACCTCTGACTGACCAGCTAGATGGCCACATCACCAACTTGATGAACCACAGAAAGGGACCACAGTGCTTATCAGTAACACAATAAGCATAAGAAATAGCCTTAAATAGCGCACCCAGACCATGGACCCCGTATAGTGCATGCTTGACTCGCATAAAATTAATGATCATGACTCTAGTGAGCTAAAGAATATAAAATGTTCTAGAAAAAGCAGCCTCTGCCTCTGCTTCCAAACAGGCAAGTAAGAAAGACACATTAGCAGACTATAACAAACAGATTTAAAAAGAGAGAGCAATAAAAAGATGAAATATGACTGATGTAAGATGTGAAGTCCTAACACAAGATATAATGCAAAAATTCAATGGCTCACAAGGACATGGGAGGTTAAAACTACATTGGAACAAGCCACAAAAGGACTTCATAAGTGGAGATACGTTTTTAGTACTTGATGCGGTAGAAAATAGGGAACTTGAGAGCATCACTTAAGCCAGAAAGCTGACAGACAGGTACAGATTTTCCTCAGTGGAAAAGCAGAAAAAAGACCTTGCAATATAATAAGTATACTTCCAGTACCTTCACATAATTAATGTTCATCACCACACTGCTGGCACTTTCTTCTCCATTTAGTATCATTTTCACTATGATCACCTTACTGCAATGGGTGACACAATATGACGCTGGGTATATCTGAGATATCTAGAGATTGGCCTGGGAAAACTTTAAATGCAAGTCTTCCATTAGAGGACAGGTGTAATTTTTCAAAAATGCTATGCTGCAAAGAGCACAAAAAGCTGAAGGATGAAGTCTAACATTCCTCACTTTGAAGGAAAAACTCCATCAGACTTGCTCACTTCTATAATTAAGAATGCTACTTCCAATTCTGAGTAGAAAGCACAGCTCAGGGGCTCTTTGATCTTGTGTGATGACAATGAAAACCCATCAAGCCATCTAAAGCCCATTGGTTTTTTTATTCTTCAAAGACTGTTTTTCACTCTCTTACATCTATGCAAGAAGGTATTTATGTTGAGCTGCAAGATGCAACTGGAAAGCAAGTCAAGGTGCGACTGTTGGAACATGCAGTGGTTCCTCGCAGATGCTAATGCATACAGGCACTCACTCAAAACCCGTCCCGCTGCCAGCCAGTTTGCTGAGAGCTCAGAGACTGCAAACCTTCGAGACTTCAAGTCTCCAGTCCACACCCATAATTCAGAGTTTCAGAGCAACTCTCAGATCTTATTACTTTACACAAGAGTTGAAGATATTCAGCACAATGAATCCAAGAAGAAAACTAGCTTTGAATGCAATGGCTTTGGTTATCATTTCAAGGCTAACAACTTTGAAGACAGCCTACTAAACTTCAAGCCTTTTTAGTCAAATATAAAATAAATTTAGATTTTAATCTTAGAAAGATTGTTAATTCAATGACTAGAAATTGGGTCTATATAAAACCAGCAACTGTGACTCGCCATACCAGAACCCAGTCTCATGGTCTTCTTACAAGAAACCAGAAGCATTTTGCTGGCACAGACGAAAAACCTCTCCAGGAAGAAAGGCTTAATTATTTAATAGCACAAGCCAAAAGCCCTTTTATCAAAGAGTCTTCAGGACTCTCATTCCATATAATGCTCCTGAAGAAGAGTGAAACTTGCATCTCAAGCAGCTTGTAGACCTAGCAGTTAAAGTTCGTGGGGCTGACAAGATCCCAGACCCTTCTTCCAGAGCTGCTTGTAGCTTTTATCCAATCCTCTAATGCAATATGAGCACACAAATCACATAACTAGGGGTATGAAAAATTAGTATAAATGGGGACAGATGAGTGCCCACCCCTCAAGCCTAGACTCCCACTCCTGGTTTTCCATCCTTTTCTGACCATTTGAGCAAATACTCCCCTCCCTGCATAGTGCTCCAACTAAGGTGAGGGGGAGAATGATGATCCTACCAAAACCAGCATGGGAACTAGGGACTGCTCTGAAGAAGACAGGCAACATGCACCAGGGGAACTCTGTCACATCCTGGGGACAAATTACTTACTGGTCTGCCTTCTCAATCTTTTCCTGGGCAAAACAGCAGGTGTTTTCTTCACCTTCCATTCCTAGGTCTGGGGACAAAAAAAGTGTTGCCTAATTTCTCCACAGCACACATCTGCATGGCATAGTAGCCTCACACAAGTCACCGGTTGTAATACTACTGCTGTCAATAACCAGAATTTCTTCAGGGGCTCATTCTCATGAAGTGCTGACTGCTCAAGAGGATCAATCCCAAATCAGATGGAGCCTTTTATCCTTTTGTCCCAGCTACAAATCCCCAGAGCTTAAAGAACAGGTTTCTAAAAGCACAAGCATCAGACAAGCATCAGGATCTACAGTTTTACATTAAACAAAATGCAAGTACTTAACAACCTTTGTCTCTGTAATGTAACACTGCTGACATACATGTCATTTTAGTGGGCATTTACTATTTCGGCAAGAATTTGTATCAACATAAGATTAGGAATAAAGCAGGCTAATGGTTATAGGTCCAAACCTAGTCTACACTGTGAACTCAAATATTTTGTGAGCACAAATATGCAGCAAGTATGCCTTATCTTTTCTAATACTATACTCTGCAAAGGACAGCACATTTTTGAGATCATTGCTTTTCCACTACATCAAGCGGGTGATGTCTCAGTGGTGAGTCTTAAAGTCCAGACGTGTTAGAGGTGGAAAGGGAAAATCAGTAATGCCATAACAACATAACCTTAAGAGCATAACAATAATCCTTTTTTGTCCCCATAGAAATTAGGTACAAACATGGGACAATAAGGTCAAAAGGCGAGCACTCAACATTAAGTGGTCAGAACCTGAGCTTTCAGTCTGTCTCAAACATGTATCTCCTGCACGTTCTACAATAATGTAGTCTTTAGCGATCTGAACAAGAAAGTCTCTCCTTGTTCCCCAAACTTCTGTCTTAATCAAGATCTAAAGAAAAAGCTTCTCCAAAGCTAACTAGTAAATAAAACAGATATTTGCAAAGCAAATTCCAGCAGTCTGTAGTCAAAACATAAGCAGCATAACCACAGTAAAAGGGCTGCTAGAGAAGGCAAACATGAGCAAGTTTCAAAGTTGCATAACTGTTTAACGCTGACTTCACTGTACGCATTATTCGTATTTTATAACAGAAGCCGCATAACTATGAAAACCACTGTGTAACTTAAAAACCATCATAATTTCTATGCTCAGACTGCCACATGCAATCCCACCATATCCCAGCCACTATAATAAATATTCATATTTGGAAGGGCCGAGGGGTAGCAATGGAAATAACTCTGTACATAGTACTATGTTTTCACATTGTGAAGTTCAGCACATAAACTACAGCGTTTACATGGCTAACCTGCAAAATCTAATCATTTATCCCACTTAAAGCATTCAAGCTATCCTTAGTACTGACAACTACCCCATTTATATAATTCCATATCCGTTTCATTAAAAACAAATTGAAACAGCTTTGAAATATTGACATTGAGAAGAATTTAGAAGGTTTGTTTTCTCTCTGGGTACTTGGAATATAATAATCTCTTGTGGTAAACTAGTATACTACATCAGGAAACAGTAGCTTCTATTATTGTTTTGTATCTCATCAATAAAATGAGACCAAAAACTAACCAAATTAGATCTATGATTTCTTTTTTAAAATTCTACTCTATAAGTTAAAGAATTAACTATGTTCAGAAGTCTGTACTCATTCAGAATTTGGGATTTAAATTGACTTTTACAGATCTGAGAGTGCATAAAGGAAAAGCCTGAAAATTATCTTGCACAATTTGCAGTAGTCATAAAACATTTTCAGGCCTCTGTATACATATTTTTTCAACTCCCAAAAATTAGTGAAAGAAGGGATTTGGAATAAAACCAGACTCCTTAAAGTCTTCTCAATTATATCATATATTAGAATATCTCATGTCTCCCAAGCCATGACATCCCTCTAGCTTTCTTGCAGCTGAAGTCTTAGTTAATGTTTGGCAGAACTTACAGGTAGCTTCCTCAAATAAGTAAAAATACAAGAGGAAAAAGTACCAAGCCAAACTAACTAGGGATATGTGAGATTGTCTGGAGATAAAAAAATAAAGCCTAAAATCTGTAGAAGCTGCTGGTGGTGAAAGAGATGCATGTCTGCACTTGAGAAGTTCACTATGTCAAAAAAAAAAACCAAACACAAAACAAAACAACCAAAAAACCCCACAAAAGAACAAAACCAAAAGGAAATTAAAAAAAGCTTGTGTCCAAAAGAAACAGGCAACAAAACGTACACCTAAAAGGTATTAATAGGCAGAGAACTCCAGAAAACAAAGGATGCATTCCAGGTGGCAATACATCTTCGCTCACCTCATCAGCTTTCAAAGCCTGCCGGAGGGAGATCTACAAACTTGTGAGGAAAAAAGTAAAATTGTCGTTGTTGTATACACTATTTGCATCTTTCTACTACAAAACTCAGGGGAACTTACCCGTAACTACTTTAAAAACAAAGTTATCCAGGCAAGATCCTTCCCAGCAGCAACACAAGCAGCAGCTCATACCTGACGACTCTATTTCTTGCAGTGTGGACATAACTTTTTTACAGATAGATTTCATTTACATAGTTTTCAAGGTAGTCAGATGGAAAAACAGTATTGACTTCTTGTCTGACCCCCTGCAATTCAACATTTTGATCTAGTCAGCTAAAAACGGCAGACACCCTAAGCCATGGTTAAATACTGCAGTCTGCGGCATACAGCATTTCCTAAGAAAAAAAGCAGCCAAGGCCAGGGTCATACCTTAGCAAAGACGAACTACCAAAATGAAGGCACCACTGGAGGCTGTTGCTATCAGGGATGCCCCTACCAGGGCAGACCCCACAGCAAGTAGCAGAAAGAAGATAGCTTTTCTTAAAAATGGTATCACCTCAAACTGAACAGTGTAGCCTGTTGACAGGTGTGGTTAAGTATTTTGTGTTTGAAGGTACTGTGAAAGAAGACAGAGGACTTACCCTCCACATGCCCTGACCATCAGAAGAAAGAGCCTGCAAAGAGCCTTGCAAAGGCTGTACTGGTGAGAACACTTGGGAACACTTCCCATGTTGTTTTGGGTTTTTGTTTTTCTAAACATTAATGAAACTCACTGTAGCTTACAACTGAGAAAATTAAGATAGAAACAACGATAAGAGGATAGAACAAAGCTAAATATAGGTATAGTTACCTGATGCTTTAGATAACTGGTGAGTCATTTGAGTACTTGCACCAGAATTAAAGCATTTGAAAATTAAAGACTGCTGGCGCATAATCTATAAAAGAAGACTACTCTATGTGCATATCCAGGCTACATCTCACAGATCCTTTTTTCTCCCCTCCTCCCAAAGATTACCTGTATTTTATGTTACAAGATGAATTCATTTTGTTCTTTATACAAAGTTCTTTAACACAAGGAGTACCACTAATTTGAAAAGCTGAAAATATTAAGCTAACAAGATATGAAGCTATCGTCATTCAGGACTCCATATAAACACCTTCTTCTGCTTGCCTTAACACTGAAATTTAAAACATTGACTGAGACTAAAATAGGTGAGTGAGTGCATCAGCTTGGCATAATCATAAGCAATAGTTCAAGAAAATGTGATCTAATACTTGTAATTTAAAATTATCTTGCAATCTGACTTACAAAATAAAGAAAACAGATATCGTTCAGGTGAGTCAACATTTTTATTACAGGCTGCCTATCACAGTGAATACTCCAGTGAATGAGCATTGCCAAAGAACATGTTCTTGTAGAAATAAGTTATCAAGATGTAACTCAAAACAGCCACAAAGTAAGTGTGGTGTATATAGCTTTATTCATTTCTTCAACCTGTTCTTATTAGTAGAACACAGAAAGAGAAGACAGATGACAAATAGAAATCTCTACAAAAGACAAAACTCTACTGGAAAAATCCACAGGTAACAGAAAACTTCATTTAGAATTGATGCAAATGTATCAAGCTTGGATGCTGGAATGATTACATTTTAATGCCAAGCAATTCTGCATAGAGATAACTCAAGTCACGCTGAAATGACTGACTAATTTCTGGCTGAGGTCATGTATCTTAGTCTTGCTTTACTTAAGCAGTCAACCACTGAGAGCTTCTGGATCAAATATTGCTCATACGACACATGAGAAAATACTTCACTCCTCTGAAAGTTTACAGCCCTTAACCTAATATAAATTACAAATTGTGGCTGCAACAGGCAGCAGCAATGAGAGACAAACTTAATCTTTTTTTTTTTTTTTTTAAACAGTATTAAACAGATCTATGCATAAACATGTCTCTTTCACACCTTATAAACCAGAAAACTATTTTAAAGGTGTTGGCAGGTGCGAATCAGGGAAGGCTGATTTAGGTTCCAGATTGTGCATTTATCTAGCATAAGTATTTATACTTATTAAGTCTATTAAGAACCCTATTATTAAGAAGCTTGTTAACTGTTGGGGGTAACAAGCTCTTCTCATGCCATGGTGCCACAGTAGGACTCGGGGACAATGGTGAAAAAAATAACATCAGCTACGAATGAATCCACTGAAAAATTATTTTCTATTCCTTGTACTCTTCAGACTTCAACAAATCATAGAGCCTTGTACTAGTTCCTTGGGAAAAAATAAACAGGAATTCTTTTCATTCAACACATACTCTGAGAAGCTTTAAGAAACTGAGTCGAAACGTTTAATTTTACTGCATAACAGGTAATTCTGGATCATCTACCACGATAATCACTGTGACATTAGCTACCTTATGGAAGGATAAGGGCTATCTTGAAAAGCTACGTTAGGTGCAATGATGCAACTTCTGGTAAACTGGGAGACAGCCCCAGAACTAGCAACCAGAGTGGTAAACTTTCAGGAGGACTGGAGTCCTCCACTGAAAGTCCACTTAAAGCTCACTATGTTGCATGTAAAGAGAGCTGCTTCCCTCCATGAAGAACTCTTTTCAGGGCAGAAAACATACAGCCTCTGTATTCTAAATAGCTCAATCCCCCATATTGCTACCGCTCAGCACTAACCAGGGTTAAGTGAAAAATCCACAGTAGGCATGTAATGCTCAAGATTAGCAATCAATTGATTAATGTGACGTACTGACCCCATTTTGTACTTCAAGTCCCTTATGCAATCATATCTGGTAGATGCAACAGGAGGGTTATTCCACCTAATGCTTTAATTCTGTAAACTTTTCCACGCAGGGCCCTAAAAACCTTTGCATTAAACAAAAATTAGATTCACCACAGGAGTTAAATTCTTTTAGAATAGAGAGAAGATACAATGTGATCAGAACAGAGAAAATAATCTCTGTCCTATATTGCATGTTTTTAGAATATCCTTCTTTATAAATTTGTCTCTCTTAAAAATTGTACAAAGTCCAGAATTTGTTTGTTGTTGGGTTTTATGGCTCTTCCAGGGAAGTAATAAAATCAGATATACCTAGTATTTTGACAAGGTACTTCTGGCAATTACTGTAGCTGAAAATTTCATCGTCTCTGAAAATGTATCTACTACAGAAACAGCAGGAACACCTAGTTTGTTTAGCTATTAAGGGGTAGGGGTAGAAGATCTGTGCATCCCCTAGGAGAATAAGCTTTACAGTTGTCACAGCTGAAAGAAAAGCTTCTAAAAGAACAAAGCTTGCAACTCAACCTGAGTCATTTCTGCATATCAATATTGACTAGCAGCTGGGAGCTTACCAAACTGTTGGTTGTTGTTCTATTTGTTTGGGGGTTTTTAGGAGTTTAACTATAAAAAGCAATCAGAAGAAAAAGTAGAGGAAATTCACATACCGCTGCCCCTCAAGTCATCTCCTCCAGAGAAACTGTAGAAATTCAGGTTGACACGAGACAATGTAAAAGCCACAAAAATCCTTTACATATCCGCATGGCTTCCAGCAGTGAATGCCCAGAGCCTCCTGGGAGACAAGGGACAGCACCAGGCAGGGACCACAAGGGTCACAACAACGAGTACTTCACTGGACACTGTACTCCAGTGTGAATGCAGCTCTCTTCTCCAGCCGGCAGCCATACAAAACATTGACTCTGATCCCTGGACACTCACCTACGTGCTCAAAGATTTTCCTTCCCATCACCATTTTCTTCACCACCTTGGTTTGGAGAGGACTATTGAAGGGTGGGACCTGACTGCTTTTTTATCCCAATGAATGCTCATCTCCTTCCTTTTACTAGGTCAGAACTTCAACATTACATGATGGCAAAGGCTAAGACCACAAGGTGATCCTTAGTAGTGTGGGGCACCTTAAGGTTTGAAGACCACATACAATGCAGGCAAACAGTGCTGGAAAAGACAACTTATTTCTGTTTCTGCAGCTGACGACCTTCACTGCCTCTCTGAGAAAACACGAAGCACTGAATACAGGAACTCCAGCAAGGACCTAACTAAAGCCTAGAAACATCTGGAGAAGAAGCAACAAATGGTGAATCGATGTTTACGAAAGTTTGTGTAAACTGATCTCGTGGTTTGAGCTCAGAAGGCAACTGAGCACCACACAGCCACTCACTCCCCCCTTCCTCCCCCATCACAGGGAAGGAGAAAATACAGAGAAAGGGTCAGAAACTGAGATAAGGAGAGGGAAGGATGACTCACCCACCAGAGTCACAGGCAAAAGACAGACTTGTTAGGGGAAGAAAAAAAATAACATAAATTTAATTCAAACACTAAGAACAACAACATTTAACAGACAAAGTAGGACAGTGAGAAATACAATGGCATCTTAATAATACCCCCCCCCCCCTCCCCCCTGACTTTTTCCTCAGGCTCAGCTTTGCTCCCAATTTCTCTACCTCCTCCCCACCAGTGGCACAGGGGGCAGGGAATGGAGGGGTGCGGTCAGTCCTGGCGCTTCTGTCCCCTCAAGGAGGGGGAACTCCTTGCGTTCTTCCCCTGCCCCAGTGTGGCTCCCCTTTCACAGGAGACAGTCTTCCACAAACTCTCCAATGTGAGTCCCTCCCACAGGCCACAGCACTTCCCTAGCTGCTCTGGTGTGGGTCACTCCCATGTGTTGCTGTCCTCCCAGCACCAACCTATGACAGTGAGGGCTGCTTCTTCCCACAGAGCCCTGGCCTTTGGGTGCAGCCACCTGCTCCAGTGGGGGTCCTCCATGGGCTGCAGGTTGGCATCTGCTCCACTATGGACCTCCATGGGTGGCAGGGGGAGGGTGGTCCTGCCTTCTCACCACAGGCTGCAGGGGGCTGTGCACCAGCACACCTCCCCCTCTTCCTTGTCCTTTCTTCCACTGACCTTGGTGTTCACATAGGTGTCCTCCTTGCAACTCCTCCTCACACTCCAACTCCTCCTCCCAGGTTCCCCTTCTTTAATATGTTACCACGGAGGCACAGCCACAATCGCTTATTGGCTCGGCCTTGGTGCAGAATCGGGTCTGACTTGGAGCTAGGGAAGCTTTGAGAAGCTTCTCACAGGGGACCACTGCTGCAGCCCCCTCCCCTGCTACCAAAAACCCCTGCCGCAGACACAAACCCAGCACAACTGAATAGAAGGCTGAGACTTAAGATGGGCAGAGTTCACGGCGTATGACTTCATGGCAAAGAGAGTTGTAGTTTTAGGAGTGCAATTGTATATACACAGAGATATGATTGTCTTCATACTATTCACTGACCTCTCTCAGTATCACAGCAAGCTTTGCAGTCCTCTTTTTCCCCATCATCAACTTCAGATATAGTTCACCAATACCACAATAATATGGCTAGGTCCGAAATCCTCTGAGAAGTGTAAAATGAGCAGAGACCAAACAAAAAAATGGAAGGAAATCACTCTAGCGGTGAAAGAATCATCTTGTCCCTTCTCCTCCCTGCTTCTTGCAACTTTCCATTTTCTAGATAATGACAATGTGTATTTTTAATCTCTAGCCTCCGAGACTCCTTCCAGAAATGGAAGGAATAGTAGCAGCATGAAGTGCAGGTTCAGTAATCAAAAACTCTGCTAATAATGGCAATCATCAGCTGGAAACAAGAAAAGAATAAAGTCCACTTGCATGTCAGTCTCGACTATGAGCTGCTGTTATGAAGTCATCTGTTATGGGGCTCCTGGGCAAAGGCTATCCCAGGAAGAAAAACACATGAACTTTCACTACCTTTTCCTCTGAAAAACAGAGCTAAAAACAGCAGGACATTTAAACCAGTTGAAGAAAGAAAACCACCAAAAATTAAGCCACATTTTCAACTACTCCAGTAACTTCAGCAGAGATACTTCAGCAGACAATTATGATGTGACCTTGCACCTTTCCGAGATGCACGCTCAGTGAAAACCATACTGTCAAGAGAATGTACTTTATTTACCAACATTTCTCCTTTGCATCAGCAGGGACACAACTGTTCAAACATGGATTGGAGGAAACAACTGTTCATTTTGACAAGCGAGGTTTCTACAGCTCACAGAAAACAGATATCAAGCCTATCACATGTAATACGTAATGTACCATGTGTTACCTGCGACATAATCTGTAAAATGTGTATACACCAATGAATTCATGCATCAGTATTCTTTTGCATAGGGCTGCAGTCATATTTTTATATCACAGAGCAGAGCTGTAGCACAGTGTAAGAAAATTTGATGCCAGTAGAGGGAGGCAGTTGCTCTCCAGGACATGCATCTTCACATTCCCTGATGCACAGTAGGAAGCCAATGAGTTTGTTTTTGTGGAAGTGAACTCACCCCTCAGCCATTGTGTAAATGTGGCTTTAAATCAAGCTGTAATTAGATTTTGCTGTATTTAACAAAACCCCTCTTGTTGCTCCTCTTTTCCAGCTCTAGACAGGAAATAAATGTATTCGTGAAAGAAAAAAGTTTATGCCTCTTCCCGGAGCATGTCCTGGCACGCATGCAAAAGCAAGTACAAAACACAGAACAATAAGCTTACAGGACACTCAATCTTCACATTACATAGGAACACAAAGATCTCTCAGCTGGTCCACTGTTAAATGACACCTTGCTTTTATCAATATTCTGCTTTACCACATTAACCTTGTTAAAAGATACTAACAGTCCAACACTTGGAATCCAGCTTTTCTTCATAAATTTAAATTACTTGGCAGAAAACACAAGTGGAAATCTTCTGCTAAAGACTCAGGCAAACTAAGACTGCCACGTATTCATTTTAGGACAGATCTTTTCTTTCCCTCTTATTTTAACTACTATGGTCATAGCATTCCTGTTTTTAACCAAATAGCTTTATCCCTCCTCACAGTTTTTGTACAGACTGGCACCCCTAAAATGAAACTGCATGTGTTTTCTTCAAATCCGTTTTACTGTAATACATGTTGCACAGGGTGATTTTATTTTGAAGCTCTTTATGGACTATGCTGCATATTTCCACTGCACTTTACATTGCCATATGCACAGAAAATGAAGTTGAGTCCACTCAGAATAATAAACAGTTTCAATTGTATTTTGACTCCAAAGCTTACAAAGAACTTTATGGTCGTGGTGACAACAGTGGATACAATCGTAAACTGGTGCAAGGAAGTCAAGAGGACATGCTCAAGGCCAGACAGCAAGTTAGCTGCTGATCTAAGAACAAAAAGTTTCTGCTCTTAATCTAGACCTTCTTCCCAGTGAGTCAAAATCTACTGATAACTATCTGGTCTTATAAAAGTTTCAGATTCTTTAGAAGAAAGGAAGAGAGACCAACCACTAATTACTTAAATGCATGAAATGCTTAAGTCATTTACAGAAGTTACTTGTTTTTAGGACAGTCTGAAAAGCATGTCTTTTCAAAACAAACTTATTTCAAGAACATATGCTCTAATACCCTAATTCCCTACAAATCTTCCATTATGCTTCAAATTAAGAAACCTAAGGCTGGTTTAAACGACTCAAAAGATAACCTTGTCCTGAAGTCTGTATGCAATTTAATCTCTAAATGGAAAAGATCAAGGTAAAAACAAATATTGGGAGTAGGTTATCCTCCTAGACCTGCAGGAGAATTCTTACATTTGTTTTTCTGAAACAGCCAATACTAGCTCTTCCTGAAGGCAGGATAATGAAGTTTGGCTCAGTACCAATGCAAAATGACAATTCAAAAAGTCTTACTATGTGCACAGAGTTTCTGCTTCTGAAACTAAATCACCTGAGCAAACACTCACAGGTATTCAGCATCATAATTGTTACTGTACTGATCTACTGATATAAAAAATTACAATTAAACATCCTGCATAAAAGAAACCTAACCTTGCCATAATTGGCGAGACTATATGTACATTTATTTTCACTCATCTTCTTTGACAAGAGCTTTGCTTTTTTTTTATTTTGTGGAAGTCTGGAAATTGGCACAGTATAGTGCCATGATCCACAACTGTGTGAAACATTTTGAATGTTGTCTAACTAAGCCAACAGTTCAGAAAAAAACTGGGGGAGAAATCCCATAAAGCATGTCACCAATATTATGGTGCCATAACTAGGAAAGGGAAGTTTCTACACTAACTCCTAAATTGGAAGCATACAATAGGATTAACCTTATCTTATTTAAGTTTCTTAACAGCAAGACGGCATCCTCCTGACAGCGTTCTGTTTCCAGCAGGACTCAAACTCCAAGTAAGAGTCATTCTTAAAATAAAGTAGCAATAGCTATGTTTGGCAGAGTGGGAACCATGAAGACAACACAAACAGCCAAAACAGTTTATTCAGGTTTGACTCAAAAGGAAAAAGTAAATTTCAGACTAGACAAAAATAAGACACAGCATACTCAAAGAAGCTTCCAGACTACTATTTTTAGGTCATGCCCTGTACTTTTTTTCCTGCTTTTCAATTCATACATAGGAAGGTCAGATCATAAAGTCGTTTACACTGTGGCATTTCAATTCAGATTATTCTCTAAATGATAATTGGCACCTTTCTTCTCATCGCTTACATACTGTTTTGCTAGTCTGAGAATGTTATTTGTATTTATTTATTTATGAGAAGCTTTTTTTAATCCCTTCAAAGTACCAACATCCTAAGTGTAGCCATCTCATGCTCCATGAACTTTAGTGCAAATGCTATAAGCATTTCTTTTCTTCTTAACAACTTCATTACAGTGTTTACATGGGAATACAGTGCTAGTACTGTAACCATGCAAAGCAAATATGCTGTAATAAATGTAAGCTTTATTCAAAGTGTAGCTTTAAAAGTCTTTATGACACACTCCAGCCTGGACTGCTAGTGCTACTGTAGGGAAAAGGCAAAAGGAAAACTAAATGACAGACCTTTCACACTAACAAGAATTGTGGAACAGTCAAACTGAAAACCTATGGGCTAAACATGTTGCCAAAATGTGTCAACTTGTTTGTTGAAGTCAACTGCATTTCAGTTCCACAGAGATAGTCTGAGTAGAAATGGCTCAGTATTGGAAAAACCTTACACAAAAAAATAAAGGGGGGGGGGGGGGAGAAATATGCCTCTTTCTTTTTATGTATTGTTCCTTATAATACCCTTCCTTTGGAAGAGTATTGGGGGACAGTACCTCCAGTAATCTGATATTCTGCAACACAAGAAAAAACTTGCAAAATACCAGCCAGGGAGAAATTTGTGACTATACAAATTCTAAAGATCCAGATTTTTCGCCGTGATTAAGTGATGCTAATGCTGAGGCATTTTGTCCATCTTCAGGAAGCACTTCAGAAAATAAATTTCTGTTCAAAATTTCTTGGCAATATCTAATATCTGAAATCTCTATTACCTTTAAGTTAGCAGCTACTGGATATAAGATGTTCTTATGTTTATAGGAAACATAACAATCACACTGTCACTGTATGCTCTTCCACACTACTATCAAAAAGATTTTGTAGCAGAATAGAGATTCAATACATCTTGAAAATTCAGTAATTATACTATGAGTAAAACTATGCAGTAGTTTGAAAATTTACAAAATTGTTTTAAAGAATGTTTGAAACTGTGCTGAAATCCAGGCCTGTAAATCTGATGTTTTCACTGTTTTCCTCCAGATAAGCAGAATCATTAATATGTGTAATGTAGATTCATGTACTTCTCTATCAAGTCTTACATGGTAACCCTTTCAAATAAAATAATGCAGCTATCAGCAACACTGCTCTCCATCTTAATTGTATTCATTACCACATTCTCCATCCTCTCAAGAGAAAAAAAAAGACCAAAAACCCTCCAACCCCAGACTCGCATACAACTCAAATCCCCATCTTCCTCTTTACTAACTCACCACATTCTGAGCTACCCCTGCAAAAAGGGCCTCAAGACCTCTACATCATCTTCTCAAGCTATTTATTCACCATGAGATTGTTAAGTATAGGGAAGAGAAAAATGGTTAGAGAATAAAGAAACCTGAATCAAAGTTACCTAAGAAATGGAAGTAGAAATTATATTTTTAAAAAAAGATTAAACGTACTTCTGGCAGCTAGCGGGCAAGTATCAAATCGCCATTTTCCTTCTGGTAGAAGTTAGCACAATGAGCACACAGACCTCCAGTGAGGGACTTCCCAAGGAAATACAGCACTTGGGGAGAAATGCAGCGGCAGGGACCCCATCCTAAGGCTGTTTTAGAAAAGAAATTCTGCCAGAGTGCTTAAGCAAGACTAAAATCCTATTATGGAAGAAAATAAGAGAGAGAGAAACATCAACAGCCTCTTATAGCAGAGAGTTTAAATAAAGTCAAAGCTATTAGCGGGGGCAGAGGGGAACAGGAAAGGAAACAAAGCCATAGAATTTGGTGTATTATGAAAATCTGCATTGTTGGTTTTACTTCTAAAAAAAAAAAAAAACACCAAACAAAAAAATCCCAAAACAGTTCTATTTTAAGAACTTTCTTGGACTGAGCCAAAACAACACTATTGCATTTTACCTTCTCTAGCAGGAGAAAAATTGAAGATCATTTAATGTTCTGAGCGTCTTCTGTCCAAAGTGGAGAATTATTATGCTAGCCCTTAACACTCCCACTGAATGAAGGCCTGTATTTTGGTTTTGCCCTTTTTTGGTTTTTTTGAGAAAAAAAAACTGAAATGGAGACATGGCATGTACATAGAGCTGCTTTTGCTGATATCACTACCACAAAGCTAAGTACTTTAATTCAGGAAATGCAGAAAATAACTGAATTATTTGAGAGAAAAGAAAAAAAAAAATCATAAGCAGACTGAACTTGCTATTTTGAAATTCCAATCTAGTACTAATGGCAATAAAGAGAAAAACCATGAATAAAATCCAACACCACTATATCTCAGAGATACAGTGATGCCTGAATAAATCATCGGTTTTAGTTTGCAGTACAGAAGTTTACATTTGAACGCAGCTGGATCGCAGTCAACTAGACGGCTCCCATAGCAGCACCTTCAAGCTGTATTGATTTCTACGGAAGAAAAGGCACTGTAAATCCACTTGAGCAGCATTGCATCATTCGTTTGGTTGGCTTGAAGAAGTAAATTAAATGTTTTCCATTAGTATGGTAAAGAACCTATACAATTTTGTTTTTATTTCGAATACAATCTCAAGTTACGGAACACTTTAGCTAACTCTGTGGCAAGGGCTACATGTTTCATGTTTGTAAAACCAGCAATTCATGCTTATGTGAAACCAGATGTGTACACTGCCCAGTTCCCAGGGCTGTGGAGGTTTTTTTTAAATGTATTGCTGTCGATTATAAAAGACCCTGCTTTTCAGTTAAATCATGAAATACACTGAAGCAGAAACAACATACTCTTGCAGGGAAGGGGGAAGAGGGGGAGAGTGAAAGGGGTGGGAGCAGAAAACTTTAAGGGAATAAAATACACACACACAGAGCAGCATATGAGCAATGCTGTAGTACAACAAAGAGCAGCACAGTTCTGAAGCAATAAGCATAACATTACTTGAGGTAACAAGAACTCCTTGATCAATTATTCATATAATTTACGTCAACAGTACAGCTGCATCAGTGAAAAAAAAGAATCTAGGGCAAATATAAAATCTTCACAGCTATGAAGTGCCCTTGATTTTTACCAGAACATTTGGCTGTCTCATATCATGTGTTTCTGGTTAGCAACACACCCCTCCAGCAAAGGGAAAGAGACAGAAAGGCACAGAACAAACTGCCTGGATGGAAGTAGTGACAGCATTCAAGGCTGCGTTTCAATCCAGGACACTGTGCATCACCAAAACTGACAGTAGCCTACACTGTTGTACATGAATCCTAACCACCACCACCTCACTTAAATACATCCATGCACGCCATGGGACTATGCAATACCTTCTATGAAGTCTTTACTCTCTCAACATGTAAAATTGCATTTTTTAAATAACATTCAGAAGAAATGCTCTATTGTTTTAGTGCATGGTTATCTCAACTTGTATTGTTTCATGTACTCCTAAGGCAAATGCGACAAAGGGAAACATTAAGGAGAGAAATATTTCTGGATTTTTTTTTTTTCTCCAGTTTGAAATTACTGTATAATCATCATCATCAGTTTTCCTGCTCTACCAAGGTTTAGATGAAGTATCCTCCACTGTTCAAGTCTCTTGCTAGGAGACTACAGAAACAGAGTTTAAAGTGAATTCAAAGAAGAGAGAAGCAGAGCAAAAGGCAACAGCATAAGAAAGGGACAAGTGGGCCTAGCCGTGCTTGGTGGTCTTACTCCCAGGTGTGTATAGCAGACTATGGAGGAAGGTTATGGGGTGAAACACTGACTGTGCTAATGGAAAAACTCATGTTGATTTTTATTTTACTCTACAGATGGTAGGACAATGAACTTTGGTCTAGTTCAGAGCTCTAATTCCAGTCTAAATTGGAAAGATCAATAAAGGATTAACAAGCAAAATCTGCAATTCTTCTTGGATGAATCAAGGAATATTTATTTAAGGAACCTTCCAACAATGAAGTTAACACCTTGCAACAGCTATTTTTAAAAAATGCAGAAGTTGGCAGACCTTTAAAAAGACTTACATTTAATCTTGAAGAAATATGTAGAAAACATTTCCACTACTGCTCACTTTTTTCGGCCAACTCTCTACACAAAGTTCAATTAATCTTGTCGGTATGAAGGAAAGATTCTGCATATATCATCACTACATTCAAAATCCTGGCTATCTAACAAAACCATAGTACAGTTAAATCTCCCAAAGTGCCTGAGTCTGTAGCACTGATAGGTTCAACAAAGTTCTTGGGATCACATTTCTTTTTCATCCATCAGCATTTGTCCTTTACAAGCAAGAATGAGTTCTGGATAACCATACTAAGAGATAATTATAGTGCTGGTAAACAGAAATTCATCATATGCAAACCTCATTCTCCTCCCATTGCTGCAGACATCTGAGAGCGTTTCCATATTTTTGTGGCCACTCGAAGCGAGCTCTGAATGCGGCAATTAAAGTGGGATACGTTTCTAAAAACAGAGCATGCTGTAGAGCTCTGAAACAGCCTGTTCCCTTGTCAAAGCAATGCAGATATATCCTTCTACTAATATTATAAGGAGTTAACTTCTGGCTCTAACCTGCAATGCACTATATTATTTCCGCCACCCCCAACATTCACTATGATAACATTTGCACCAGGTAGCAACCAGCAATACACACAAAAGAAGGAGAAAGCTCTGAGATGCATTTGTGTGTTTAATTTAGTAAGAAGAGAAATCCTTATTTTGAAAATTGTATTATCCACTTCAATTTGCTTGAAAAATTAATCTCTTTACCTTGATGTAAGATTTCTGAGTTCCTGCTAAGGCTGCCTGGTCTGTTAGGAGGTCTTCACCTTTAGCAGAGGTCTCCAGACAGGGGCAGGTCTCTTCACCCTGGAACTCCCAGAGGCTCCTTACAGCAGTGCCTGGAGACACAGCAACAGGGAAGGCATTTAACTTCATCATCATGCATCAAAGCCACAGTTTTAGGCAACAAGTTTTGGGCAACAAGCATCCTTTTAGGTTGAATCTTTTGGCTTAAACAACATAAATTTCAGAAATCAGAAAAGTATGTCTTCTTTTGGAGACTGAAAGGCTGCAAAGAGGTGGTTAGTGATACCTAACAAGCACTCAGTCAGCTGTAGATGTTCTCTAGCATGTATATTGATAGTCCTAACAGCATAATCTCCAAACTCTGAAATTTCCCAGGCAACCTACAGGTATCAATTCTGAGTTTCTCTCATGTCATTATATTCCTCATACTGAAACTGCTCAGAAACATGCTTTGGGAATGCTTCAGAGCAAAGAGCACAAGTGGTGAGACACCATCTTCTCAGGGGAGCCACATAGTGCTGTGCTACTGCAGGAAAGAAATCCAGCCTCAAACCACCTTACTTCCCTGCACATGACCTCCACTCAGCTGATAAAGCAGTCCTGGTTAAATATGCACTCCAGAACACCGTCTTTTGCTCAAAAAAATTAAAAATAAAAACCCTTAAACTCCACCATCAGAAGGGAAGGATAACAAGACTGCCTTTCCAAAATGAATGCAATTTTCATGTAAGAAGCAGTGGTGAAACAGCCATACAGAATTTATTAGGCTACAAGACCTGACCTAAGTCCCTGTTTAGGTTTATGTTCTTTTTTTCAACATGCCACCCGAGGTATGATCAGCTCTAATCATAATATTCTTAAAAAAAAAAAAGTACTCAGATACCTGGGATTTCTGGGGTTTGGTTTTATTTGACATTATGTGCTCAAGCACCCTTACTGGCACAAGCAGATGGCACAGCAGCTTCTTTTAAGCAAACATTTCTGAGCTGTATCAAATTATTTTAATTTTCTAATCAGTTATTCACTCTAGAAACAGGACTGCAATCAGGTTACAGGCCATGCAATGAAACACGGAGTTCCTTTAACAAAAACCTAAAAAATGTTTGCAGAAACTGTTTAAGCAGAAATTCAAGAAAACAGTCATCTCATTCAGTTACCATACCAAACTGGCAGCAATATTTGTAAGATATCAATTACTTCAGGTATCCCCACTTCCAACCTTTGGGGAACCTGCCTGTGTTTGGGTCTTGACATTAGTACACCTAAGATGAGGGTTCATTTGTGTTGGGTGGGTGGATGGAGCTTTGTCTTGGAGACTGGCTGCCTCTTGAAACAGCAGTACAATAGAAACAATGGAGGGATTTCAGAGACAGATGGGCACCTTCATGTAAACACTTATAAATCAGAAAAACTAACAAAAGGAAGATGAAGGCATAAGCATCTTCAGAGTGATGCAGCATTACAGATACTCAGTTATTATGGGACTGCTGTAGTATTGTTATTCTGGCATTTGGTAAAAGAAGGAAAAAAGTAAACACCACTTTAAAAACATGGGAGGAAAAAAAGATGTTTTCCAACCTTGCCTTGTTTAGTACAACAATGCCCAACAACAGATTACCAACCAAAAATACACTCTTGTATTATTACAAATTATTCTGATATTCCAAATTATTGTATTTTAAGCAGTAATTCTGAACTGACACTCATCTAAGTCTCAAAACTAAAGCAACTTTGCAACCAAAAGGGTGGCAGCAACTCATAGTTTAAAATCCCTGTAAGTTCATATTCGACAAATCAGAGGGAAAAGAGAGAACATGGCCATTAATTGCAGCTAGTAAATCTGTCCCAGCCATGTTTCTTGGCCAACAACTGGAGCAAGTTCAAGTACAAGGACTTTTATCTCCAAGTTGAGTGACAATTTTTACAGCTATCAACTGGTCAGGACAGAAGACACCCCCAAAATCCCCAGAACGCTGCTAGATGTACTGCTTAAAAAGAAAAACTTGTCACAAAATACTGCGGGGGAAAAAAGTTTGTGTCTTTTTATGAAGGAAAATATTCAGCTTCACGAATTCCTCCCCTTCTGCCTGTTGATATTGGAGTCCCTTGCTTTCTGCTTCTCCACTAAGTTGCTAGTTTAGAGTCTGCAAAAAATACAGGTTGTAGCTCCCAAATTTACATCTGCTGCTGGTAATGTTACCAGTCTCCTATGGGAAATACATGTCATTGAGTTGAATATATTCATTTTTAAAGAAGAAAGTATGCTATGAGTGTGTGTATGCATGTGCATAAATATATATATATTGTAGTAGCTGCACAGTTATCAGTCAGCTTCTCTAAGGCACTCAGAACTGCACTTTAAAAATATTTTTATGAAACTCTTTTGTATTTATATACTACATCCTGAGTTTCAGCCTTTATCCAACAAAGCTGGAGCCTTTTATGAGACACGTCGTTTCCTGCTTCACTGTCCAGTATCAACAAGTCTTTGGGCTTTCTTTCTAAAGAGAGTTTTCATCCTCACTTACTGCGTTCTTCCTCTCTTTCATTCTCTTGCTAAGTATGAAATCAAAGTTTTAGTACTTACAAAAATACACATCTCAAGGAAGAGAAGCCAAATCTAATTCGGAAGGATCCGTGAATGAATGAATGGGCCTCTTATTCTAACAATCCCAAAGGCACCAATCTAAACCGTCAAACCTCACTCAAGTCTACCCTGAGGTTTCCATAATCCAAACTGAAGTCTTTAAAAATGTAGGATGTCTTGACAAAGAAATAAACTGATATGGAAACTGAACAGTGGACAATTAAGCATTTGATAACTTGATGCTTTGATAAGGCATTACCTTAATCACTGTCACTGGGGAGAAACTGAAGTCAGGAAACTGAAACTAGGCATCTGGGAGAATCTAGCTACTCTAAGAAAGATACACTTTTTTGTGCCAGAAGACTTTCTGCAGCCAAAGAGCACAGATCTTGAGAGAGAATGAAGTTATTTAAAAAAGCAGAAGAGGTATAAGAGATCCCAGACATATACATAACTAGAAACAAGGAAATATTTACCAATGGATATTGTGCCAAAAAAGTTCAGTGTGTTTAATGCAGACCCTAACTTTCCACAGGCAGGAGATGCTGACTCACTACTCTCATATCTTTATAGGTTTCAGGTAAAAAGCTCACATCAAACATAAATTAGAAGGTGTAGTCAATTTAGAGAACACAATTTTCAGAAACATTAATTAGTGGAGCTTTGATAGGAAGGGACCTTATCCACTAATTTTGTCAGTTTCTACTCCTGTAGACAGACATATTTTCATTAAAAGCAACAATAAAACTAAGCTGTAATTTGCTCACTTATCCAGTATTAAAGCACTGAAAAGATGGAGGAATCAAATTAAAGAAATGCAGAAAAATCAGAAGTCAGGCTTCCCACAATGAATGTTAACATGTTCATACTTCACACAGTGTTATGGTAAGTATTACTCTATATTACCTTTGCTGGCAAATAAACACGTAAGTATCCTTAATATTCTGAGCTGGAAATTTTAACTTCCACATTTTCTGACTTTATACACAGCTGTTAAAAAAATTCACCCCACCTTACACCAAGAATAATAAATTTCATCGTAAAGTAAGACACCTATAAGAAACTACGAAGAGTCTTACTCACCACAGAGTTTGATGAGAATACTACTTTTCCCAAGCAAGAGTTACATCAACTAGCCAGCTGGAAGGTAGCAACATCTTTAGAAGTCTCACAGTTTCACTACCTCTATTCTTGCAGCTGTGAGCATCTCGCTAGAAGACCCTGGATCAGCACAGCTATCCATATATACTGTCATGGAAAGTTACAGTACATCTACAGAAGCAGAAGGTACAGTAATCTCCTAAATGTTAATTATACTGACAGAAAGGTTCAATTAGAAGCAGATTACCAAACCCAGCACACTAATTTTTTTGTTTGCTGGTGTGTATGTATGCATGTTCGAAACACATATCTAAGAGAAGAGAAAAAAGCAGAGTTTCATTTTACCCTCATTAGTCTTCTGCCCACATTCTCAGATACTCTCTTTTCTAGTCTCCAAGACTGAGGGTTTAATTTAAGGTTTGTATCAGGTATGGATTAAGCACTCTGTGTCCATGGAAATACACACATCCAGTACAGACAAGTTGTCATTTTATGATCCACATGCACTGCTGTACCATTTATCAGGAAAACAAAACACAATCTTTAATACAAACACATGATTACTTACAAAATCAGAACTTCTGTCCTTCCAACCTTTCTCACTGCACTTCTTATAAGTTTATAAACATAAAGGGTAAAATATGCATCTATTCTAGAAACTTTTTAATGGGAGTCTAGCACCTTCCTGGAATGAATCACAGTCGTGAAAGTATAATAAAAAAAAAAAAAGGAACACAGGAAAACAGGCTTTCTGGCCAGCATGTTACCTGGTTCTGCAGGATGGGTTTTCTTTATTCTAGAGTTAAAAAATTAATGGAAATAAGTATAGACATTATGATGGAAATAATTAGGATTCTTAAGCATCAATGGGCAGCACAGTAAAACAGGACTCCAAAGATGAGTAAAAAGAGATGGTGTCTCTCTTGAGGAAGAAATTGTCTTGGAGGGCAATGGAAGGCAGGGAAATTACAGTACTTGAACAAAGCAGCAGGTATGGATTGACCTGATGGGTTTCCATCCTGCCACTCCCTTTGCACACCTGAGGAACAATAGTCACATGTCAAGCAAATTAAGGACAACAAAAAAGCAGTCAGATTTAGTAGGTCTGCTAAGACAAACAGCTAAGATAAGTAGTTATCGAAGAGGATAGGCACAACTGTCATGGGGAACCATTCCTTCAGGGAATTCCACTGACAAGCAGCAGGTGATTGAAAGTACTCCCCAGCTGAAGCCACAAACAATTCAAGAGGTACTGACTAAAAACTACAACTGGGAATTTATGATATGCTAATATACAATCTCCTACCATCTTCAGTCTCTGTGAATATACACCTCTTGCCAAGGCACTTGAAAGAAGAAAGCCTGTATACCTGTAAACATTTCTGGGTTTGGTGATGACGGCTAAGAGTTGAAAGAAAGGCTGCAAAACAGTAAGGAAAACAAGGTATATGGCAAAAAGCAAGTATAATGATTCAAGTGACAAGAGAAGATAGGCTTAAGAAGGGGCCTGGTACCATGATTTATTTTAAGTAAATATGACTAGGAAATTCAATCAGAACAATCAAGTTTCTTAAAATTTCACTGTGAAAGGTTATAGAAAAATACCACTCTGCCTTATTACAATAAACATTAGAGAACCATAAAATAGAGAATGGAAGTTGAAATCAAGGCAAAAGAAGAGACCCTTTATAAGTTTCTGGTGACTTCTCTAGCAGTTGAAAAAAGTTAAGTAAGCTCCTAAAAAGAGTATAATTAAAGTAATTAAGAATCACTCATTCCAGGATACCAGTATACATATGCCAATGAGATTCATGACTTGGAGGTCTTGAAAATGGTTTACGGCTTGGACACAGCCCTTGAGATTGCCATTTTTAAAAACAGTGTACTCTGAGTCTTTACTGATGATCCAGCAAACATGTCAGCATACACTATCTTAAGGAGTTACATCCAAAATATAAAGCTTTCTGAATGACAGCCTGGGTGTTACACCTGAGGTAAACCAAATTCTGAACTGTCTTTTCTTTGAGTTTGCAATTTAGCTTTATTTATTTTTCACAGTCTCCATGAACTACAAAGTGGTTATGCTTTCATGAGATGCAAGCTAAGTAATTGGTTTGACTTTAGGACAGACATTAGAAGCAACCATACGCTATCACAATCTTTGCCTGCTATTTGGGAGAAATCTTAAGACATTCATGAAAATATACATGAGAGTAATTATATGCAGCTGAAGAGGGAATCACATAAGTTACACTACCCTGTCTGCATTCTCACAACAAACTTTCCAAAAATTAGCAGCACTTAGTGGGTAGAGCTGGAACTCTACTAAGCATAAGAAAAGCATGGAACTAAAAGCATGAACTATGCATGAGACCGATTTTAGACCCACCAAGGGTGACACCATTATCATCTTAAGAAAGAGACTCTGGAATGCATAGACACTTTCAAAAGTCTTTGCAAGATCAAAGTTATACAAATGTTGCTTAATGCCTTCAACAGATTTGGACTCGTGATTGTTTTTGTTGCAAATCCAGCCAGAGTTGGAGAAGTAGGATTTTTACGCAAATTACAAAACAGATTTACTGTAGCCTCTAATATTCCCCTCATCTTGCCGTATCCACTTAAGACGAGCTGTGCAAGAGACATGGGAGTCTTAAGCCTTCTATCCTGGTACTGAATCACCACATGAGATGTGTTAGTTCTCCCTGGGGTATGACCAAGGGACAGTGACGCACATTCAAAACAATAAAAGTGACACCCAACCCCATTAAATGATTAGATCGAGTCAGCTCTCGGGTTTTCAGGACACAGTTAGATGCCGAGGTAAAACTCGCCCAAGCAATTTTGCCAGGGAACAATGCCAGGGAACTGCAAGAGTGGTTCTCCAAAGTACCTGAATGACTAGAGGCAGTACAGTACTTTCATCAGATCTACGGGAAGACCGGGAAGTAGGAAAGTGCCAGATGGTTACTGAATACTGAGCCATGCACACATTTTGGAGGAGTTTCAGGTCACCTTCATTTGCTCACCGGCCAGCACAACAAGAACTGAATTTACAATGTAAGCTTGAGAACTAGAATAAGTACAAATTATTAATAATGAGACATTTGCAAACACAGAGGAGAAAAAAAAAAAAAACCCAAAACAAACCAGTTATGCACTTCAGAAGAAAGAAGAAAACAACTGGCTGGAGGAACCAGCCAAGGGAAACAGTCATTGATTTACCGTTTCATTAGGCATGATTGAAATGCATTACAGCCTGTAAAGGCAAATTCTCCTCTGGCCTGAAAGACGCTCCAGCCCACACTTCTACATGCAAGTTTCCAGGTAAAGAATTTTCATCAGCAAGTTATTAAAACCCCAAAGTAGCAAGAATTTAATTTAATCTATCTTCACTTGAGGACAGGCACTTGCTTACCCTGCATCACTCCCAAACTGTCAATTCTCTCTTCACAATTCAGTATATAACCAGGAAGACTAACTTGGTTCCTGGTTATTCAACTGTAATTGTTTCTCCTCAGATGTTTTACAGCTGTAGGAGAAAAGGATACAGATAGGTAAACTCAAGTTTTACACTTTAAATCAGTCAACAGATGAAATGTTAGTAATAAGAGACATGAAACAGATATATTGCCCATGATGGGAAATCCTAATTCTACAGCTGGGCTTCAAAACCACCCCACAGTCCCCTTTGCTGGGGTTATGCAAAGCTTTGACTTGGAGTCGGGCCACATGGTCAAACATACAAAGAGGACATAAGTCAGAGATTATTTCTAAAAATTACTTTCCAAAGCACAAGAAAGTGAACACCAAAGTATTTCTAAAACATACCAACACTGAAAAAAAGCCAGGTACAAGGGCAATATATAGTAGTGTACAGACCTCAGCCAGGCAAAGACATGCTGTCTGCTACAGACATCAGTCCTACTCCCTGTGACCAGTCAAGCCTGGGGACCTGGCTCGACTCTTTTTGCTCTCACACACAGGTTTCATTCACATCAGACCTAAGGCAGGGGAGTTCCCTGGGACAGTATGTAACTGGAGAGTATCCAAGGATCCTGCACTACTAACCAAGCTGAGGACTCAGAAAGGCTCAGGTCAACACACTTCAGAGTACACACACTACAAACTTTTCCTAGAAGCTACATTAAAGCATGACTGTTGATTATTAAGTATACCTAATACTGGACTACAAAAAGCTACAAGCAGTTTAATGCCTCCCTTTGTGACCTGCTTCAATACTTTACTATTGTCATTGATAGGAACAGTAAAAGGGTATCACACTTGAAGGAAAGAGAGTCCTGGGTATAGGGTATCAACAATCCAACTTTAACGAGGCTGCAGAAGGAGTCCTTGCATCATGTCCAGCGATGCACAGAGACAGGACGTCTTCCCAAAAGCCTTCCTCCCTGGACCACAAGAAGTGGAGTCCACTTCCAGGCCATGGGCTCAGTGCTTAGGATGACCCAGTAGACGTTAAAAAAAGCAGGAATAAAGCACAACATGCCAGCTCTGCAAAGTCTACCTTCATCAGAGGCATTTAATAATAATGTTCTCATGCTGCATACAATTTTGAGAAGCAGAGAAGGAAACAGCTTTATACACTGATGCAACTCTAGCTTAGAAATGGGCCATTTGAGATAATTCTGTACAGAACTAAAAAATATGTAAGATCCCATGATTGTTTACTTTTCTTTAAGTAAAGCTAGTTATCAAAAATCTGGTTATTAGTTAAAAGATTTTAATGAAAATACAAATTATTACTACCCAGAATTTCTGTGCAGTGCTGCAGCACTTCCATACCCCAGAGAAAGTAAATCCAGGCAACTGCTCCACTCCAAGTAGCGGGAAGCTGGCAAACACAGGCAAGGGGCAAGCAGCCAAACCAACTACTAACACTAAGAGCAGTATAAATCAACGGTTTGAATCAGAAGGTTTTACACTTCCTTTCTGAGGACTTAGCCACTTACTGCTTCTTTTATAAACATTTATCAACCTTGTATCAGGTCGCTATGGTAAGGCATGAAAGTGGCAACAGTTGCAGAATACTTCCATTAGTTTGACCTTGATTCGGGCCACTTTTTTGTCAAATGTTAAGCTTCACTCCTGGTTTAAGAGACTATATTCTCACAGTGTTCTGACAACTCATAAACACAAACTTTTGACACTTTTCTTATATCTTATAAATAAAAACATCAAGCAGGACATCAAGCAATCACATCGTATCACTAGATGCAGGACAGAAATCCACAGACATCCGATAGGGCTTTTCCATGGGTTGCCACATGCATAGTATTGCTTTGATAACTCTTATCTTCATTTAACAGCACTGAGGTCAGGGAAGAAGGAAAGAGCATACAATATTTTAAAAAGAGATTTCAAAATAGAAGCAGAATTCATAAAGCACAGTTCTTTCACAGCAGCAGTCAGAAAGGAAGAGAAAGGACACATGGGGGGTTGCAACTTGCCAGTTGCATGTCATCAGTCCATAAAGCAAGGTATCTCTTCTACCCTAAAGCTAAAGGGCAATTGAGAGATCATCCTCCCCTGTCACTCATTCTGACATTACCCAGCAATTCTTTTTTAATAATAGAAATGGACCACTAACACTTGCACTGGTTAAGCTTTGGAATTTCAAATCATCCCTCAGCTGAGAAAATAATGCTGGTCATTTGGGTTACAAAAAGATCTCCAAAAATACATGCAACTTTTTTGTATATCAAAATACACATTTTTCACTGGAGGCACTCACATATTCCTAATGATGTGCATTTTGATGATTCCACCAGACTAATATAATGTCAATACGCCATTCTCCTTTGTAAAAGTTGGTAACATTTGCAATATCAGATATGCTGAAGTTCTGCAGAAAATTCTGTGCGAGTTATCTACAAAGATAGGCACCTAAACAAGTATTAAACCCTAAGCATTGAATTTGAACATTCTGAATTGTAAGCTCAAATATGAGGCATCTAAGAAGGTGTCTGTGCAACATACAAAATTAAGTATCAAAAGCACCAAAGACAGAAGGAACAAACTTTGTACATTGTACAAACAATGCATTTAAGTTTCCAGTTATTATATTTGTGTGCTAATAAAAAAGGGGGTAAATTTTCAGAAGTATGCCTCCTCAGACCCTCCTGAAGGGTTTCATATGATGCAATTCAAGAAGAATATGTTTTAATTCGCTCACCACAAAATAGGCAATGATTATTTTATTATAAAGAAAAAGTACCATTCCAAAAGTCACCATTTGGTCACTAACTATAAAATTTACTATAAAGTATGTGAAATATGAACAGAATTTGATAGGTATACTTAAAATACATTTGACATTTTTCTCTCCTGTGTTTTATGTTTTTGATGATCTTGATTATCTTTGCTCATTTTACATGCAAATAACCTAACTACTCAAGTTAACTTTTTAATCCAGCAAATTTCAAGCAATTTTCAACTTACAAAGAATTGTTGGGAACAAACTTTCTTTGTATTGACAACACTTTAGCACTAACACTGCATAGCAATTTATTCAGGATGTTATAATTTAGTCCTGTGTGGGTGTCAACTGACTTGCTTCAAAGTCTACTTCATATCTACAGTAGTTATTCAAGAAGAAGATGCAATTATATTAGTCACACAGACTGACTACAATGTCTAAGGCTTCTGCACATCTCACTTTCGGGAGTTAGGACCTGCAACTCAACACACTGGAAGACTTCCCCTGAAAGCGATAAACACAAATGTTTCTTCTCTTTTGTCAGCACAAAACCAAGATTTGTGGGGCAGATAGGTATCATTGGCAGTTCCTATAGCAGCAGATGGATAGGCTTTCCGATCACTTCCACATTCACAAGATCTTGGGCAGGAACAGGAGAAAAGGAAAATGTCAATACAGGAGTCCTGAACACAAACTCTAACTTAAAATTATCTTTTCTCCCTCAAGTTTGCACTCCTTGATACAGTGTTAGACATGGAAATACAGACTAATTTTCTAAACCTTCACGTTTGAAGGAACTACTCCAGAAACAACTTCCAAGATGCCAACACAGATGGCATGTAACTTACTTAACCTAATTTTTTTTTGTCAAGTACAGCAGCCATAGCTTACAAACAGCATATTTTACAGAAGCCTCTTATCTTGATTTACAGAACTTCCAAATTGATGGAAAATTCATTACATCCCCTGTGTAAGTTGTTCCATGATTAATTATCCTAATTTAACTACCTTTGCTTTTGGTTATAAGGTGACACAGAAGCTTAGGGGAAAATTAAAGGCTTCATAACCACTGTTTTCCCCAAGTTTGTTTAAACCTCTAGTACAGTAGATTACTATAGCTGAAAGAGCCAAGAATTTCCCTATTCTTCCAGTTTACATATTTAACAGCAGGCCGAGGTGCTGGTGCTGCAGAGCTGAACACACAGGGCAGTGGCTGCTGAGGAAGAGGAGCAGGAAAACTAGACAAGGCCAAGGGGAGATTTCATGTTTTAGTATCTCCCAGTGAATTAAAACAAGAATTGTTAAGCTTTTGTATTTATTTATTTATTTTGCTGACATGGATGTTTTTAGAAAAAGAAAAAAAAAAATATTCAGTCCTGCAGCCAGAGTTTGTATAGCAACACCATGAGACCTGTTTTGGGTGGAACACGACCACCCGCGGACAGGAGGCCGAGGCAGCGCTGGAAGGCTGGGGCCATGGCACAGGGCCTAGGCTGGACAGCAGGGACACAAGGGGTGGGAAATGCCAAGGGTCCCCAGCCCCAAGCATGGCCCCACACTGAGAAACTCAAAGAGCATGCCCCTGTGAGATTTCATGGTGGTGATCAGAAACACATGGGAGAAAGTGAACATTTAGTGCCCTGATGGAAAAGCAAATGCTCCCATCAGTGTCTGAGGGAAGCAGGTTCCCTCCCACCAGCGCTTCCCCAGTCAGGAAGCTTTCCGGCCACGGAGGATAATTTTTTGTTGAATAAAGCTTTAAGTTATTAATAAGAATGAAATCTCTTGACCTAGATTTTCTCCAGCTTAAAAAAAAAAATCCATATACACACAAACACAGCCTTCCTCTACAAACACTAACATATTATACTCATCGTACACCCAAGCACTTCAAAACAGGTATTTCACAACGAAAACAAAAAAAGGCTTTTCATGCCCCTCCCTTACTCAGCTTTGTGTAAGAGCATGAATACAGATGATGTTTGATTAAAACAGAAACCTGAACCCCAGGTTGAATGTATTTACTTTTCAAAAGCATTTTACAATTTGATTTTCTTCTTGCCTGCTGTGATAATTGATGAAAACTACACAGGGATTAAAATGAGCACAGGTGTGCGTCTACATAGTTCAAAGAGATTTGATCCCAAATGAAAATAATAAAAACAACAAAAAAGCTTGAGTATTTTTAGGAATGGATTTAACACAGTCTAACCAAATAAGCCTAGATTAAAAGCAGGATTTTACAGTCCAGACTTCACGTTACTGAAATTTAAAACTCATATTTCATAATGCATCAAGAACTTTTGTGAGCAATACCCAATTTAAGCTGGTATTAACAGCCCTCCATATCATACATGTCAAGAGTGGATCAGAGAAAAAAAATAAAGGCACGAAAAGCAGTAAAGAGCACTAAAATACAAACAGGCATCTGTAACAACTGACATTTGGCATAAAATCAACATTATTTTTAAATTTGTGAGAGGTAAAAGGAAAGCCCATGAGCTGAGAATATTTTACTGCCAATATACAAATCTGAACAAAAAACGTGCTTATTTTCTTTGCCAAATTTATACTGCTACAGCTGGATCACAACTTCCTTGCACCCGTGAGGTCAGGAACCATTTGAAAAGAAATGCATGATACAGCTAATCTTTGTGCCAGTTAATCATACCTAATGCAAAAAACCATGAATTTCCTCATTTTTCTGTCCCAGCCTCCTTCAGGAAAGCTAACTAGCATGTCACTAATCCCAAATTTGTTGCACTACTTTGTTAAACAGATTTAAAAGACAAATACACAAAAATCACACAGGATAAAGAATTTGTTCTGTGCTCAAGGCTTATTGCTGAGCTTCTATCAGAATCAAAAAAACACAGCACTCAACTCTACAAAAAACAAATTAATGTGTCTCAAAGGCATGCCCACAGAAGACTCTACACTTATGTAGCCATTTTTAAACAACAGCTATTTTCTTGCCTAAACTACCTAAAACACTGTTCCTACAGTAACATATATTCAATCTTTTTCTTGAAGCAGAACTCAGTATATTTTTAGGCCTCTGAACAATAACAGTAGGAGATTACAAATATATGGATGAGAGATGAAAGAGTACCCTTCCCTCTGTTCCCATGCAGGTGGACAGCTCACAGCTCCCTCAATGTGGGACACAAAAGCTAATTAGCAGTACCCCCAAACAGGCTTAATTTTTCACTTAAGCATCCTGGCAATCATTTTGCAGAAACACATCAGTGAAATTGTCAACACCTGAAATTTTCACAGCACTCCTGTAACTACACTTACCTCCATATATTTTCCTGTGTGTCTTACCACAGATTTATATTTTTGTATCATCCACTAGAGTGGGTGCTATTACAAATCTAAATTAACTCCATCTCCATGTGAAAAATCTTACTGTCCTAGAGGTTTTGACTTCAGATTTTCTAGATTTTCACACCAACCCTCACAGGTCTCACCAGGGCACCAAGCCCAGTCTTTCAATAAACTGATAAAGAAACTGAAATCAAGACATGAAAACCTGGCAAAAAATTAACACACCACAAACATATGCTTCTAGTATTTTTTTCGTTAAGGAAAGAGTTATCATTTGTCATTACTACACAATTCAAAAACATTTCCCTTAATTTTCTTAGAACACCAAGAAATTAATTTTCCTATTGCTTAAAACAGCTTGTATGCTAGATAGTGTTTTAATTAATAACAACAGATGACTTAAATAACTCCCTAAATACACAAATTTTGAGGATAAGCAAAAGGAACCGTGTAAGAAGAAAACAGTCTTTTACCAACCTCTTGATCAATAATTAAACAGATTGGTGAACAAATTTAGTTGCAGGTTTTCGTCCTGGCCAATATTATATTTTAGATGCAATTCAATTTCTGCAAACCACATTTAAAACTGCAAGGATCATAAAGTACAAAAAGTCAGACCACTAAAATAAGTGGTCAAATTATTTTTTCACATTTCACAAAATTCTGAAAGTCAGCTCAAGCCCTGAGGAAGACAAAAAACTGTGGGCTTTTTATTATAGGATATCATTCTGTACCTAATAAACCACATATATTTACTGTAAAGTTTAAAAGTAACAAAAAGTAGACTAAGGCATCCATTGAAAAAATTAAGACTTCAGATTCTAAATAATTTAGACACTTTGAAATAACCTAAACCTAAAATTGCTGTCATTTGGTTTTAATTAACAGATAAGCAATTCCTTTTACTGTGAGAATTTGCATAGCACATGGCTAATTACTACCCTGTGAAGAGTCTGGGGAAGAAAAAAAAAAAGGCCTAAGTCTTTAACAGTTCATCAATACAATAAAAATCAAAATACCATTGTTAGTGCCTTTTTTTTTTTTGAGAGAGAGCGCAAGTATAAATAAAAACATGTTGTTTAGCATACAGGCAACTAAACAGGAATAAGACTGTAAAGTGAATCTGCACAGGAAACCCAGGATTAGGGCTGAAACTCTATTCTAATCCTTCTGTCCACAGAAGTAGCGGTCACCAGGCAGCATGTGGTCTGGGCATGCACCTGCAATACACAGGCAGGATTTAAAATACTTACAAAAAGATCAAGCTTTGTCTGAGAAAAGTTTCTTTTTGGCTTAGGAAGCAGAGTGAGTATCTGCCTTCCTCAAAAACAAACAATAATCACACACATCAGTTTGTCAGTAATTTTGCCAGAATGATAGCTAGATATGACACATGTGCACTCAACCCATCATTCCTGGGAATGGACTTGACAGTGAGAAAAAAGCTCAAGAAAACAGAAGAAAACCTTCTTGTTGTGAACATACTAAACAATTCAGGTTGACAGAGTCATACCACACCACTACTCTGTGAACTTTGCATTACCTTTCTGTAAATTCCTGGATTAACTGATGAAGTCTAAGCACTTGGTAAAGGTCTTCACAAACTGAGGAGGGGAGGAGGAACCCTTCAAAGACAGTGGAATTCCCCTAACAATGAAATAATCTTAAAAGAGAGTATCATTTATCTGGTGCTCCAAAATGACTAACAAAAGAGCAAGGTTTATCCTTAAATACCATCTCCTTTTGCCTCACACAATGTTTTCTGATACTTTTATACTACAACATGAAGCAAAGTCACATTAGGTGCTACAGCAGGAAACTTCCAGCTGGGCTCAGGACCTCAGGAATTCCCACCGTCTCTAACTGGGAGCTCTTCCAGTGCACCTGGGAGCTAAATGAACATCAGAAGTCCACAGAACCATTTTGTTTCATGGAAAGATTGGGCCACTATTAAAGAGTGCATGGAGAGAGGTTTCTAAATCCTGTGATCATAGGTTTGGCACAGAGTGCAATAAAAAAGAACCACCACAGAGAACGAGATCCTTTCCAGTGCAGCAGCTTTGAGAAGTCTCCATTTTTCCACTGAGACTGAAACTACTGCTTTCAGTTCTAAGCCATTTTATCATAAAAGTTTAAATACCAAAGCAGCAAGAGACATTTCGCTTACATTTGGTGCTGCTTCTCTTAAAATGGAGTACAATTTAATTTAGTGAGATTTATCCATAAACTGGGTTCAACTCCTACCCCATTTGTAGCTAACACTGACAATAAATTACAGTGGAAATGTTTGCAAGCTATTTTCTGACCTTTCCCTCTCAAGCACACGACAAGCCTATTGGCATCAGGACTGGTTTAATACCACTTCGCATTCTACTACTAGGTACTTTTCTTGCCTGAAGAGTCTGCGACAGTCCACCAACAGATATCACAGAGCAAGGGAGAACTTACTCATTTCCATACACCATAGGCATGCTTCTTTGCTTGAAATGAAGCTACAGGATCACATTTTTAAGTATATGAAGAGTTTTATGCTGTATGCAAGTTAACAAGCTCCTAAAAACTGGCACTCACTGAGCTGATACTAAAAAGATACTTGGAGAAATAAAATTGCACTTCAGCTTCCAAACTGAAGACTTTTACATAATTAAGATATGCAAATATGCATAAACAAAAAGAAAAGCAAACAATGCCTTTAAAAGATCAGACTATATTTGCAACCATTTTCCTACTTATGAAGCCACATCCTTGATTTTCAGTTTAGTAGGAGGAAAGGCTCAGATAGTTATTTTGTATCTGCTAATTTCTGAATATTATTAGTGTGCTGTTACTGACAATCAAGTACTAATACTAATGGTTATTTAAAAGTTCACGGTAATTATATAACTTATCCTTTTAAACAGTTTACTGTATTAAATGCTAAACAGCTTTATGCTGCATAAAATTGAGCCAAAAATGCAACAGAGCATCTTCACTGTTATTCTCAGTTTTTCCTTTGAAAAGCAAACCCATTACATTCTATAAAGAGAATAAAATCTCTAAAAGAAGACTAAATTCTTTCTCTCTCAAAGGCAGGCTCTGAAGAGATTCCAGAAAAAAAGATTTCATTCCTGGCTCAAATATGAACATTTGGGAATCACTACTTTTGAGCAAGGACTCACCCACTTAAAGGCAGAAGAATTTATTTTGAAAAGCAGTGTGAAATTTCAGGGGAAAAAAACCCCACACGTATTTTGCACTTCCCAGCTTTTGGTGGTTTTCCAGATAAGACAAAAATCTCAAAATAACCTCTTTCCCATATAACTGTTCTCTCATAGATGTTGCCAAGTTATCTTATACCACCAGCAAGAACTTCTACAAGAAGTAACTACTTCCAGACAAAGCAACTCAGGACAGATATCAGGTGAAAAGCAAAAGCACTTGAGCTATTTTAAGAGAGATACCCAAGAGAGACCCAGGAAATACATTTCACCTCATGCTGCCTTGTCACTAGTCTGTTCAGTGCCCTTCAGAAGATATGGGGAAGCAACGCCATAGCTCAGGACTCATGGACAACCTCTCCAAAGCCCAGGGCAGGACATGAGTTTGAGCCCAGCCCCACCGCTAAGGACTATGTTTCTACTACAGCTAATGGTCCTCAGAGGAGCAACGCTTCTCTGTTGGATGTGGACCATGTACTGTAACTGTTTCCCCAGATTCAGTCCAAACCAGCTGCAGAAAGGGAAAGCTCATCTAGAAGATTAGATCAGGTCCCTACAGAAACATTTAGGACTTTTAAACAAAGAATATTATTTGTGCGTGTACGCATGTGGACACCATCACATTATGGCAAAAATACCAAGGAATGAGGACGAGGATTCAGTCTTTTGCCTCCAAGATGACTCAAGATTACCTGCAAACATCCACATAATGTTTCTTGAATGCCAATGAATGCTGCAGGTTCCACCATCAGTGGTGCAAATCACAAAACCAGAGATCTCTGACAACTTCTTTTCCCTCTCTCATGCATGCGCGTTTTCCTGGGAATATCGTTTTGTATATTCTCATGGTGTTTTATCTGAAGAGATAGCTACTTTCTATCTATGATGCAAAACCTGACTACGACCTGCAAGTGCTCTGCATGGTTGAGCTCCTGGCACATCAGCCCTCGAAGTCAGCTGTGACTCTCCTGTTGAGCATCCCTCACAGAACCAGAGGTAGGGGACACCAAAGGATCCAGGAAGGATGGCTAGGTAGACCCTGTGGTCCAACCCAGAGGCCAGCCATGCCCCAATCCCAGGGGAGAGGCAGGCCAGGCCACGTACCACGGGCTACCACAGGAAGCCCGGATCTGGGGCACAGCAAGGAGCTGCAGCACTTTCCAGCAGCTGCCTCTTCTCAAAAGCATTGGGGAGCATGGCCATAAGGTGCACCCCACTTCAAGGACAAGCTCAACACAAGCATCCTGCCATCGAGACCAAATGGAGGACTGCAGAAAGACTCTGCCCTGAGTGAGCACTCAGCCTCTGCTGAGCTGCAGATGTGTCTCCACGAGCTGCCTTTACAGCAGGGACAGGAAAAAATGGCATCATATGGTGGCTATTTTGACAGCTGCACTCCTTTCACAAGTGTCAGTCTCCAGCTACAATTACTGCACCAGGCACTAGTTCATCTTCCCCCCCCCCCCCCCCCGCTTTCTATTTAAATACCCACACCATGCAATGTACATAGGAGTAAATTAACTTTTACTATATAGGTCAAGTCCTGACCTGTTCATATACATACATTAGCATAAAGGTAAAAGTATTAGACATCAAAAATGAAGCATTAATGGTTAGTTTAAATACACGTCCTAGAATTTTTTTTTCTTCTAACAATCTCTAACTGAAAAAAATTTAAGACAACAGAAAAGTAACAACAGACAGTAAGGCAGTAATTAATTTGAATCTTTTCCCCCAAGATTTTCCCTTGTGACTAGTTAGTTGTATTTTATGAGCAGACAACATAATAAACCAGACATCTTCATTTTACGTCACTTTACATTTCATACGTATTGAAGCAGAAGACCAACTACATAATTCAAGATATTTCAGATTGGTTTTGAAATGTGTTTTTAAATCATCTGAAAAAGCTGTACACGGGTTTTTCCATGTAGAAAATATCCCTCGTCATGAAGAGCACATCCCTTTTCTTCCCAAATCAGAAAAGAATTGGTTGAAACAAAAACCATCATGTAATTGAGAACAATTAAGTAGGTATGTTCTGCAATTTCTCAGCAGGGGAAAGACATTCTCCTGCACTTTAAGCTGCCAAAGGCTGTGAAGCTGTGATCAAAGACATGATAATACTAACAAAAAAAGGGACACTAGACAGCAACCCAATGGCACACTCCTTTCAAAGGAGCCTTCAGAGGTACAAAGCACAGCAGCCAGAAGTAACCCAGCCATACTCTAGCACTGTAGTTCCCTCCTCCATATCCTTGCCAACCTCTGCCTTATCCTTGGAGAACACTCGGTAGAGGTGCCGGTGAAGTCTGTAGGGCGGCAACCACAGAATTTCTTACATTCTCATTTATACTTTTATTAATTGTCATGACAATGAGCTAGTTGATCATGGATAATAATTGTAAGAGCTGTCTGACTTGATGAACAAGATAAACAGAACTAAAGTGAGGTATATCTCATTGTCAGAGACCACAATCTGCAAGTAAGAAAAAGTGAGTTCTGACATTGAATTAGAAAAATCCCAGCCTAAGAAGATCTCTTGCAGCTCTGTGCAACTCTGCAAAACAGCTTCAAATAAAGACAAAAAAAGTTGTATCCCCGTGACTGTTCTACAGAGAACAAGAGGATATTTTCTCCACTCCAATGTATCAGTTAAAGCGGATTTTAAAAGTTCAGTGTTCTATGTATTGCCTACTAAGAAGAAAACGGTATTAGGGAAACAATGATAAATCCACTGTTCCAACTCCAGAATTGTAATGTAAAAAAGACTAAGTGTAGAACTACTTTATTGCTTCTTTCAGCGCAGTATATTATGGTACCAAATTACACTTCATTGAAGGAGGATTTCACAGGGATTGCTAGCTTCAGTCTGGTTCAACATCAAGAACAGCTGACTTCATTTTCAAATATTAGACAGCTTCCACAATTTGCACTAAGTTGAATGAAGTAGTCCATGAAAGCAAATCACACTGATTAAGGAACAGGTTTTGGTTCTCATTAGAAAATCAACTTTAAATTAGTGGAAGTTCTAGGCATGGGAAAGACATAGCAGAAAGACTGGAACCTCACAGCAGCCCACTTTGCATTAGACAGTATCTGTATCACAACTGCCATAATACAAACTGCCTCGTTGCCTCCTGGTCCAACTCACACTGCAATTCTTTCAGACTTAAACCACAGCAATGGGTGACATGACACTGACCTGCAGCAGCACTGCAATACTAATCATGTCCACTCCTAAGCCACAACACAATTATCAGGTGCAAATACTGCCAGGGCTTTTCTGATACCAGTCTTTGTCCCTCCAGTCTCCACCTTGGCCCACCTCAGCTGTAATGCCTACAGGAAACAGTTTTCAGGGAAAATGTTTTGGCCCCACAGCAAAATAGGAAGGAAGGGCACTGGGAGAGTGAGCATGGGTCTATAGGGTGGGCAGCTCTTCCACTCTACAGCTCCATCAATCCCCTCTGACCAAAATATATAATATCATCCTGCTATTCGGCAGTAAAGCAAGCCTACTGTCATTATTAGCATTTGATTAGTATTGACTGTAATGATAGCGCAGGAGGCAAATACCCCTCTCTACTCTCTGGCTGAGCAGTACAGCCCACACGATGCAGTAAAATGTACGTAGGAGGTAGAGTGTGGGGATCTGATTTCAAATTGGGGCAGGGCACCTCAGAAAAAGTCTTTTCAGTAACAGTCATCCAGAAGTAATATGGAAATCAAATTAGTTGATTGCAACAATCTAAACAGCATCATTTGATACCTTCACAGCAGTTCGTGGATAACGAGATTTTAGAAGGAGAAATCCTATCTTTTATTAAACCCAGCACAGCTGTGGGACAGGGCCTCTCCCTGCAGCTTTTACCTACTCCATTTTAGGCCAAGTAATGAAAACATTAATGCTGCTTAGCCAGCAAAGCATGAGTTAATTCAGCTTCTACCTCTCCAAAGCCTGTAATTCTCCAGTCCAGTCTTCATGAAGAACACTTAAAAACATTTCAAATATAAGGTGAACGTCCATACAATCATCTCTGCACATGCCTCTCTCTGAGTGGTAAGGACGCTACTCCGGAAGGCACCACAGAGTGCACAGTTCCCCTCCCCGGCAGCGGAAGGACAAGCATGTGTACCTGTGACGTTAGGGTATAAAAGTCAATTCAGGAAACAACAGGCAGGTTCACCCTCACGCTATGGACAAGCCAGTCATGAGGACACAGCTGTTTCATGGCTGCACAGTATCAAAATTACAGTGATTACACAGGTTACAAACACATTGAAGCCAAGCACGTGCTGTAAATGTTCATGCAGCACAGCCTCTGGGGACAGAAAGGGGACAGCAGCAATGCAGGGCATGAACAGAGGGAATGTCAGGCAGAGTCCAACAGCTGCTTGAGATGAGAGGAGATGCTATATGAGGCGCCACTGGATCGCAGGGAGGCCACCATACTCCAAATCCTCCATATAATGCTAACAAAGGTGTCCTCTAGGACAGTTCTATATCACTGTTTCAGTCCAGTGTCTGATTTCCTACTCTACAGAAAATAAGCCCTTACCTCCTGGCGTTGAGAGGCCTCCTTATGTTTTCATTCGCATTCAGCATTTACAAGTTTTCCTTCATCCTTGATCCCTCCAGTTCACATACTAATACAGGCGATTGAGAATAGTAGGCCACTGACTTGATTTTGTATTTTTATGACATTTGGGAGAAAGTCTGCTGCAATAATCTCATTCTATCTCATCAGCACTCCTGTACTTCAGTATATTTTCTGGATAAAGCCCATGCAGACAAATTAGCAGGGTGGTATTTTGCCTAGTTCTTGGTCTTTATAGCTCATTCTCTCACTTAACTCACATTTGCTGTCAGTTGCCATGTTCCTAGATCATGAAAAGCTAATTCACACATCTGCCTAGTGCACTAGGATGGATGGCTTCAGAACTGGAGCCACAGCATCAGAACAGCCCAAAGATGTAGAGCCAAGGTTTCAAATAAAAAAAAAAAAAAAAACACTATCAGAAAGACCAGCAGAGAGCAGTTGTTCTTCCCATCTCTCAGAGCTTTGAAATATCCCATTTAAAGTTCCACTCCTGACAGTGACAGTCCAAAGAAGCTCCAAGAAAGGTAGGCAGCAAATTTTTGCTCTGAATGCTACCAATTTTACATTTGGTAAGTGAAAACCATATGTCTATTTGTGTGCATTTCTGCAATTGCATTTTTCATTCATTAAGATGAGAAATTGCTTCTTTTATGCAATCTGCTACTATTCAGATAGCAAAACATTGTGATGTCTGGTAGCAGGCTTGCTGGTTTTGGCTTTAGAAGGTTTGGGGTTTTTTTTTCCCCCCTTCTTCCTGTGAGAGGAAAGCTTTTCCCAAAGGATTTAAGCAATTTCATAAGACAAATGTAAAAACAAAGACACTTTTGTTTAAGGACTGAAGGTTTTGTTTTGTTTTAAGGGGGATGGAGAGGGAAGGAAGACAGAAATTACACTGATCATCCTTCAATTAAACAGGAAAAAAAAAGGAGATATCTCATTCCTAAAATAGAAACTTTGTGATAGCACAAACTTCCTTTAATAAACGGGCCATCAGAAAAAAATAAAAATCAGTTAAGATTTTTTCCTAAATAAACAAATTTGTTTATTACAATCACAAGTGAACACCTCAAACCTTTATAGCAAAGATCAGAGGAAAACAACATTTTCTCTCCAAATTCAAGCACTTACACTGTGCATTCCTATATGATGTGCTTCATTAGAGTCAGTTTCTCCTTTTCCTCACAGTCTATCAAACAGGAAGAAAGAGGAAAAAAAAGACCTGAAGTGTGGGGCTTTAAATACAGAAAGATTTGAGAGATTTACTTCTCCTAGAACTTCTGAAGCTCAACCTAACATGCATCATTTCATTTACTGAAACAGAACCCAATACTACAATGGGAGTAAGTCTCTGAACTTGCACAGCAAATGCTGCAAGGCGGGGACAACACAGTAACAATAAATAAAGGAAAAAAACTAATTAAAACATCCAAAATCCTTCAGCAAATCATGTCTGGAGGTCTTGAAGGAAACCTGAGTGAGCTGACCTTTACATCTGCAAATGTTCCCCAAGCATTTATACAAATGCACAGCAGAAGTTTTATGTGTTCCAGAACTGGGATTCTAGTTTCTGATTATCGGATATTAATCAATGGAATTAACTGATTTATCAGTAAGTCCCTATATATTGTATCAAGTTTTACTATGTAGAAAGAAGTCTGACAGCCACAAGTGATCTTCAGTGAGAAAATAACATCTATCCAAACAGAGCAAAAGCAATCCATGAAGTCCCCATTCACACTGCCTACCATTTAAATTCATTCAGGATTGTCACTCACTACAATTATCATTCAACATCCAAAACTAACACACTGAGAGAACTCAACAGTAATATACTTCAGAAATACCACAGCTCAGAAAGGTGAAACAACACACATAATAACAATCTTGCAAGTAAATACAACATGCAAGTGAAATCTATCACTTTTTAACTACTTGTACTTACATGACTAATTTACAAATGTTAGTATTAAGTATGAATTTTTCTAAATGTAGTCTTCAAGTATGTGCATGCATGGAAAGCAGCAAGATGTTCTTAAGATACTAAAAAGCTGGTCTAAAACCACTGAAGGTGGACAAGAAGAGAAATAACAGTCTGTAAAATAAATCACAGCAAAATTACTTTTTATACATATACACAAAGTACAAATAAAATGTATATTATCATCACCATCTCAAAAGTGCTCTACCCAACCACTACTGAAATGATTCTCCTCCATCCTGTTTAAGCTGCCTATACATGTGAACACATACACACCAGAAACAGTTTTGTTTCTAGTGGCCCCCTGACCTCCCAAACCGTAACATGCACAGATTAACTTGTCAAATAGAGAAAGACAACATACAAAGGTCGTTACAAATCCAAAGGTCTGGGTCCACTCATGAATTCAGGTAGTTATTTAAAACAGACTTGTCTAATACTGTGTAGAGGTACTGGACACAGAAAGACTCTGTTACCAATGGTCCTTTCACAGCAGAAGAACACTCCTTTAGCTCCTATTTGCACAAAAAGCCACCATGAGGAAATCTGAAAGTTAAACCAGTGGAAGGATCCAGAACCACATTTCCTTCCCTGTTCTTCTGTCTACAATTCTTCTTTTCCTTTGCTTTGTTTTTGAACTATGCAAGACACCGTGTAATTTACAGATACTCACATCTAAAAGGTTCTCCTGCAGTTTACCTCTAAGGTTCTGCTTTGTTCCTTCCCTGCTGTAACCTCTATTCACTCAAAATACGCTTTTCTAAACAGTGCAACCCCAAGCAGCTAATAGCTATCCCACAGTTACATCACAGCAATGAATAAAACATGAGCTTTCCCATTTAATTTGGACACAAGTTAATGTGCATACGGAGTTCATATGTAATATATAAGCGTTTCTCCTTCATTTACCTGTTCACCCGTTTGTTCATTCACAGTCTTTCCATAATTCTCATTTTCTCAATCACATTTTCACTCTTGTATTCTTTCACGTGTGCATGTTGCAGGTTTTACCTCTATCTCTTACACCACTTGCTCCAATCCATTTCTCTGCTTCCCAGTCTGACCATGCTCACCACAAGCACACAGTTCCTTGACCTATTATTAACAAGAAGGAGTATATTCCTTTCCACTTGCTTGAGCTGTAGAAAATACTGGATGGTGCTGTTATCTTCCCTGTCCAATAAAGTCTTAAAACACTTCCTCCCATTTCTTAATGCAGACTTTTCCAAGACTTCAAATTGTAACAGGAAATTATTTGAGTGATTTTGTTTTTAAAGAACACAGCAAAGCATCAGGAGACAAGGGCTCTGTTCTCTCATTTGCTAGAGGCTGTTTGAATTTAGGTTGAATCTCTCCTTTGTAAATCTAAAATAACTTTTCCATCCATTAATATTTGGAACTTGAAGGCTGTCAAGTGAAAGATTCTATACAAATGCAAAGTATAGTCCTAGTCTCATCTTTTTTAATGATACACCCAACACTCATATAAAAGAGAAATAGGAGCAAATGAAAGATCACAATAAGCGAATAGCCTAATAATACATGCTAAAAGCTACCAGGACAATAAAATCAATTTTCCCTGGGATTGTTAAATTATTCTTTTGATGGCTCAACACAATCTCTTCATGTTTATTTCCTATGGGAGATGCTGACACATTGAGCTCATTACACAGCTCCTCTTTAAAGAAAAAAACACACATGCATTTAAAGCAAACACCTGAAATTTAATAGTTCAGATTTTTAATACACTATGCCGGAAAGGAGTTTGCAACAGAATTATTTCTAAGGAAGTAAGACACCTGACTTATAAATTCAAAACAAATAGACATAAAACAATATCAAGACACCAGTCATGCTGTGATGTACAAACACACTCAAAGCACCTTATTTTTTCAATGATTCTTCTCACGACATATCCACAGAGATGATATACACTCTTCTTCCTTTTTGAAGAGTTACCTCAAAACTTTCAGAAGTTTGAGTGGGTGTACAAAGGCCAGCTACAGGAGAGCTTTTAAATGGACAGACCCTGATGCTACAGCAAAGGTCAAATTAAGTCAACATGGTGTAACCTTCAAACTGCACACACCATCATTACACTTTCTATGAGGCACATGCCTCTTCAGTGTGTACCAGACAAGTCTTCAACAGTTTTACTACAGAAAGCGTCTGAACTGGCATATCTCATACCTCAATTTGTCCCTGGTGGTAAGGTTGTGCTGGCCTCTCCACAGCTCAGCACCAGTGCCTAGGTCAGGTACTACACCTGCAAAATGAAGCCACAGACAATCACACATCCTCCCGGCTGGGAGTCCCCACACCAGGTCTTCAGCAGTCCTGTCCTTCACCTACTGCACAAGGCTCTGAGTCCCTCCCCAGGCAATGCCTCCCTACGCCTGTTCACGGTCCTCAAACAAGAGTATGCAGACACTGTCACGGAGCTCTCCTAAGACCAGAGAGCATGAAGTCAGGCAGAGGATAGATATGGGAACACACTCAACAGGAGAGCATAATCCTTTTATTTATTTATGGGTTCAAGTCAGCCATCCTGACCTCTAGCCTGCACATCCATTTATGCATTTTTCTGTCCCACGCATATTAATTTGTTGTTATCTTTAATATTTTATGAGTTATACTTGATTCCACTCCATTATACACTAAAAAGAGAAGAAAAAGCAGCAGCTAGTAATGCCATAGATGGCAATTTTTCCTTGTTATAAATTCTGCTCACCATCAAGTGATGGGACAACACATACGCCCCAAAAATAAGTACCTCTACTCATCACACCTCCTTCACTGAAGTGTATTCTATTTCTGTTGATTAGTAGTGAAGACCAAAGCATAAAATTTAAGGTACCTTGAATTACCTGAACTGCCCATTTTCTTAACAGTCACATGCAAACTTAATCACAAACTGGGACTTAAGAGATGTACAGCTGTGAGGGCATCCAAAATCTGACAGTTAGGAAACTCATTTTGAATTCCCCATGTACAATAGTCTAACATTCATTCAACAAGCCATGAAATCATCCTCCTGTAGGTCAAGTTTTTAATCCAAAATTGCAGAGGAGCCTTCAGTTTATGACCTGTCCTCTTCTCCAAGAATTTGCCCCTAGGAATTTATAAGCATCTGTTATCTCCCCTCTTTGCCATTACTAAGCTACAAAAGCCAGTGTAGCTTAAGTTTTGGTCTCTCATCTAACTCCAGACTGTTCACACCCCATCATCTTTGTAGCCTGGATGTCCCTGTATATGTTCCACTAGAATTTAGTATTTTCCGTACATAAGTGACCAGAACCATGTACGGTATTTGACATGAAGTCTCCCTAATGCCTTGCATAATAACTTGCCTATCTCCACCGAAGAGCTCTCACTGAGGATCACATTTGCTTTCATTTCATGCTTACCATCGAACAGTCATCCCTGTTGGACAATGGCATTCAGGCCTCTTCCTCCAGGCCCGTTTTAAGGGATGACCTGCCAACTGATAGCAGATGTGTTGTGAATAATCACTCAGTAGATAACTTCATTTTTAGAGCTATTTAACTTCCTCTCATTCCTATTGCTTCAGTCATCACAGACATTCAGTTAGTTCTTCCTGTGCAATAATCCAACCCTGCTCGGTGCTGACTACGTGTCCTAACTTTGCCTCATCAGCAGCCATCCTTTGCACAGAATTATCTCAGCCAGTGTGGTGAAGCAAAAAGACCAGCCTCCCACTAATACCGATCAAGAGCAATGATTCCTTTATTCATGCAGACAAAGTAACAATCTCTCCTTCAGGCTGCTCTCCCAAGCTACCTCACCATTCTTTAGCCAAGCCTCATACTTTCAATTTAGTCATTTTCAGTGTCGCGCCATGGTGTACACATGTCCAACTAAAGCCTTCTGCTCTTTTTGTCTAGGACACTCAGCATTTAACCAGTAATAATATGACTTTAGTCTTCCATAACCTAGTTGTGGCAGATCCATGATACATTTTATCCTATTTTCCACTTATCTTTGTATACTTAATTACTTTATCCATTCCCAATTTGTTCTAAATCCTTGATACTATTAAGACCAGAGTAAAATGTGTAAACAGATACCATTCTCTTCTTTTAAAATAAACAGAAGTAAGTATACCTCTTTTGCTATATAGCTATCACAGCTGCTACACCCAACTTGACAGACAACAACTGATCCTTTTTTTTTTTTTTAACCTGGCTCCAGTGTTCTGCGCCAACTCTTTCAGACCCCTAAAGCAGAGACCCTTTGCTTCCTTACTTTGACTAAATTAAATCTGGAAGCAGGCACAAAACGTTTAGTCTGGTTCATTTGTGTTCGGCACTCTATCCCATGTTCAAATCCTCATTCCTATCTAAAACTGACTACAACTGCTAATTTTGGAGCCATTAGACATATTTTTCAGCTATAGCCTGGTCCTCACAACATCATAGCCAAGTTCTCTTCTAATTTTTTTCCTCTTCATCTTAAATTTCTTCATGATCTAGCTTTTGGCAATTCACATGCTATCCCTGCAGTTTCTGCTCTCCAATGATCAATCCCCTCCTTTGCTTCATTCCTTACAGGTTTTCTGGTAATTTGCAGTATCTTATTCTCGCAGCAAGGTCTGCAGCCCCACTTGGCAAGCTTTTCCTCCTCCTTAAAATGGAGTTTTCAAGCAGTTGTTGTACCTTCCATTTAAGACAGTCCAAGCTTTTTTTTTTTTTTTTTTTTAAATAAACCTCTGACTCCTACAGGTTTTCAGTCATGTGGACTTCACAAACTAGTTACTCTAACTTATCAGAACTTGCCCTGCTAAAACTTCCTTGAAATAAAAACAGTTTGTAGCTGACATATATTTATCCTTCAGTTTAATTTAAAATTATTAACTTGTAGCTAATCAACACATGTGCTTAAGTCCTTGTGGAACGGAGCCGTAATCTAGCAGGGGAAAGCAAGACCCAGTGTCAGCCACGGAGAGACCAGAGACATTCCTTACCCAGAGTTCAAAGATATGCCTTCTAGTTCTGGGCAGGCTGTAAACATGAGCCTTCTTTACTCTGCATTCCACTACAATTAATGACCAAAATCTCCCCTACGATATTTCAGTGTACCAATTTCCAATCTAACTATGTCACCACTGGGAAGCATGCTCACAAAATCACATTTGAGAAACATCTTCCTTTTATACATTAGCATGGCATCTCAAATGTGCTCTGTAGCTCTGAGCAACCAGAACACATTTGTGAGGCTCTGTTCTATAATTTGACTCTGTTTTGCCTCACTAAATCAACATTAGCCCTCCAGATTTTGAAGCATAACATGAACCTCTAACAGAAAGCCATTGCCTGTCCACTAGAAGACTGCACCCATATTAAGCGCCTCCAGCAACAATTTGAGATCTGATGTCTCCAGCGTGCGCACCACAAGCCTAGGAGGAGCAGGGAAGGAGGGCGCTGATGGCCAGGTGCTACAGCAGGACACATAAGGAACCACTCTGGCAAAGTGACAGCAAATGATCTCCGTATGAATCTAGAAAACACCGTTTCCCACTTAACTTTAGCTTATGATACAGTTTTCTTAACATGGATACACTGGCATGAGGGCAGTCTAGGCCTTCTGTACAACAGAGTGAACTTGCTGGTATAGGCTATCAGTTCCATCGAGGCAGTAAATCACACTAACCACCACATTCCTGGTATACCTGCATCTACACTGCAGCACACAGGCACCTTGCCTGCCCAAAGAGCCTGAAGCCACAGAGGGGAAACTCAGTACCACAGCATGAAATATCAACTGACATCGTAAGTTATTAACCCACATAAAATGGGGGCCCCGGCAGGGTGTACAGCTCTGTCAACTCCAACAGTCCCACATCATGGCCTCTGAAGGACTGCTGGCAGTCTCCGCACCCACCTCCCCCAGCCACTGTCACCAAAAGTACATCTCCCCAGGGAGCGCATTCACGCTGCTGGTGCCTCCTGCTCTCACTACCAGCCTCTCACTAGCTCGAGCCAAGCCTCTGCACAAGTGGGGTGTTCAGCCTCTAAACTGAGGATCGTGGCACTGGACACTTTGAAAAAACAATTAATTGTTAGTCACACACAAGGAAAAACGTCACCTTTTATTCCAGAAGTGCTTAAAACTGTTTTATCTTGTTAATTCTAGGTCAGTTGAGCGCACGTGTGGTATGGATTACATTGACCCTTTTAGAGCTCTCCACATTTTTAAGTAAGTAGGACACTTAACATTACACACAAGCCAAGCTGTGCACCCCCCGTACACCACACCCCAAGATCAACTAGCAGGCTTTACAGGCAGAACCAAGGTTAAGTTGCTTTATAAAGCATGGCTCTTAAGGCACATAGGTATGAATGTGAAATAAATTATAAATGCCAAATTTGACCCACTACCATATTAAATTGATACATGCATTTTACAAAAAAAGGAAGTTGAACTGAAGTGATCTTTGCAAAGTCACCCAACAGATCAGTGGCAGGTTTACAAACAGAGCAAGTACTTACAGCTAAGTGATAAAAAGGTCTATATTAAAGATAAAAGTTGTCTAGCTGCTTACAAAACACAATAGCATTATCATTTTAAGCACAAAGATGTTTCATCCTCAAGTATCCGAACACAGTAACTGCAGATTTTAAACACAAGCAAGGATCAAAACGCAAATGACTGTAAAATTCAAGTTTTAAAAAGTTAATACTACGCTTCACTGGAGATGTTAATTTGCCATTGCCAGGCCTTTGAAAGTTTTAACCTTCTTCTCTCCCCTATGAGCTGCCATATATATTGGACCCTAGGACTCAAATAATTGTATTGCTTTTCCTTCTTTTCAAAGATGCCTTGTCTGGGTAAGGGAAGAAGGGGGGAAAAAAACCCATGTTTAAGTAAATTACCTTTCGGATAAATCTCCTCCCTTCTCCCAGCTAAAGTTTTCTTTAGGTCAGATTAGCACTTTGAAACGAAATCAGGCGCCGGCAGGCCCAGCTCCAGGCGGTGTTGTGACAGATGCGGGGCAGACCCCGACCCCGGGGAGGCAGCCATGTGCTCAGCCCCGCATCCCCACGGCAGGGCACATACCCCCCCGACAGCGCACATTGCCCCCACCCCCGAGCGGGCACACCCAACACCCCCCCAAGGGGGCACACACACCCCCCACCCCCCGCCAAGGCATCCCGGGGAGGAAGTTCGCACTTCGCACCGACTCGGGGCACTCACTCGCAGGAGTCCAACACCCATCACTTCCCCCGGCTTTCTCCTGGGCCATATGTTCTCCCCTGACATTACCGAGAGATTTCAGAGGAGCCAAACCGCTCCGCCCGCCCCGCCGCGGACCCGCTCGCAGGCTGTGGGGCCGGAACGGCCGCCCCCAGAGGCGGGAGACAGAGCCGGCTGGGCCCCTCTCCCGCGCAGGGCACCCACCCGCGGCACCTACCCACGGGGGCTGCTCTCTGTCACCGGAGGGCGCCGCCCGCCCCGCCGACCCCAGGCGGCAGAGCAGGGCAGGGCAGGGTTGGGCAGGGCAGGGTTGGGCAGGGCAGGGCGGCTCCTCCCGCAGCGCCCGGCGGGGGCGCGCCCCCCGCCCGTCCCCGGGGCAGCTCGGCGGCGCCGCCGCCAGCCCCGCACCGCCGCCAGACGCTGCCGGGGCTGGTCGGGGGCGGGGGGGGTCCCGCCCGCCGCTGCTGCCGCCGCAGCCGCTCGCCGGGGCCGCCCCCAGCAAACCGGGGAACCGCTGCGGGACGGCGCCGCGTTCAGCCCCGGGCCCCGCCGCGCCCGGAGCAGCGGCCCGGCCCGGCCCGGCGCCTCGCTGCCGCCCTTACCGTCCTCGCCAGCGCGGCGCGGGAGCCTCCCAGAGAGGAGCGAGGCGAAGCCGCGGAGAAGAGCCGCAAGCTGGGGCCGAGCGAGCCGCCGCCGCCGCGAGGAGGAGGAGGAGGAGGAGGAGAAGGAGGAGGAGGAGGAGGAGGCGGAGGATCGGCGGCGGAGGGGAGGAGACGAGGGGGGCGGGGGAGCCAAGCGGCTGGCGGCCGCCCGCCCGCCGCGCAGCCGGCGCTTCCTCCCGACACGCCGCCGAGCCGGGCCGGGCCGGGCCGAGCGCGGGGGCCGGAGCCGGAGCGTGGGGCCCGCCCAGCGCCGCCGGGCCCGGCTGGCGGGGCGGGGAGCCCCGGGAGCCCCTCGATCGCGCCTTCCCCTGCCTGCGCTGCACAAAGGGGACCCGCCGCTGCCGCCTTTGTTCGGCCGAGCGGCGCCCGGGAGGCCAGGGGAGGGGAGGGGAGGGCGGCGGGGTGGCAAGCTAGGCGCTTCTCTCACCCGAAGGTTGTTCCTCCGGCCCTGGCAGGCACAGGGTAACTTCACTGAAGTTAATTTGGGTCTGTGATGAAAACCCCCTCCACCTGTGCCAAACGCTGCTCGGCATCCGGCGTTGAAGTCAGCCTACACGCAGTGCTTCGGCTGCTTGCTTATGCCTCAGGAGCTGACTGGTGACTTCTGTTCAATTAAGGGTGGTTTTTGTTTTGTCTTTTTTTTTATTGCAGAAGGTGGATGGGATCGCAGAGCCTAGTTACTTAGCATTCTGCACTTGGCAGCCGCTAAGAACTAATAAAAAATGAATTTCAGATACATATTTATCCCATTGTCTGTGGTAGTTCACAGATTTTCTTTCAAACGTTGCCACTCATTTGCCTATTGTTCTACACACCCAGTTGCTCACTGATCATTGAGGTACCTTTTGAAAGCACATTTTTTACCGCTATTGCTCATCTTATAAACCTCCTCCAGCCCTTCTGATTTCAGTCCTTCAGTTCAGGTACTTGAGTCAATGCATGCAGTCCTGTCACACCAGTTAAAATAATAGAAAATGGAGAATTTCTATTAATTCACATCTCACTTAGAAGAGACTGACAGACTTAAAAATGCTCTTGTATGAGGCTTTCTCTGAAGGGTAGTCAGACTTCAGTCACTTGTATAAAAGCACAAGGAGCAAAATGATTCAACCTTACAGGACCATCACTCTACAAGTGATCCTTTAAGAAGGCAGTAACAAAACTAGACTATCCTGGGGTTGTTAAGACCAGGCATAAAGCAAGAAGCTCTCTGTCTGAGCAGTCTCCCTTATAAACTCTTTCCGCCTTAAGTTCATTAAGCCCCAGCAGTTAAAAGATCCCACCTGGGAGTCCTCCCTGTTCGCTCTGCTTCCCAGGCTGCAAGGGGTAGGGTAGCACAAGGCTTTTGGTGCTATGCCAGCTCCTTGAGTTTAGTACTAGAGCAAGTTGGTTTGCTGTTAAGAAACAGGCACTTTATCAGTTTCTCTAGTTATTGCCCAGAAATTATCTATGAGGCCCATGAGGTGCCTGTTGCAAGGCATAGGTGTTGTGAGGAAGGAGGGGAAGGTGCAGTGCTTGGGCTTTTTCACATTAACAAGGACTTTCTGCTTCTTGCATGTTAGCATGGCCACCTTAGAAAATGGGAAAGAAAGGTATGTGAACCTCAACTCCTGCAGCTGTGTTTTGGGGGGAAATAAATTTTTGTTTTTATTTTAAAATTAACGGAGGGGGAATTGATATCCTCCTGAGTGTTGGGGGGAAAAAAGTCTGAAAATATAAAACAATGTAATAAATGTGGAGAAGCCTGCCTAAGCCATCAGGCAGCCTTAAGTAAAGCCAATGTGCTAGAGGCATAAACTACATCATATATCCTAGGTACTGCCAAGACCTGCTTGCTGCATTATTCACTGGGGACAGAAGCCAACCATCAGCCCTGTAGCCTGTGCTGAAGGGAGCCCCTGCCACCCTACAGGGTGCTCATTTGTCACGTGTTCAATACACAGGCACCCCACCTCGTGTGACCACCTTTTACAAGAGGTGCATTTTGCCCTTCATTCTTTAGGCTGGATGTCTGTAGCAGGGGAGGAGTAGGCAAATGCAGCCCATGTCCTTTTATGTGAAAAATTAGATGACCTGTTCTGGGCAGATTTCCTCATTCCTGGTCAAAACAGAGGCTTACAAGTACTTTAATTCCAGATCAATATAGAAACATTTGTTAAAGCCTACTCATGTGTATGGCACTTCTCTTTTGCCCTTACTGATGAAACAAGACCTATGGAGTTGTTTCTGACACTACTATCTGGTAAGTTTTTCAGAGCCAGGTGTCACATGATGGATAGCTTTATTAAATTATGCCACACTGTGCAGCTGCTGCCTCCGGGAAGAAGTATGGAACAATACAATTAATGTCTCACCTTTTAATTTTAATATAGCTACTAAAATATGGTCTTCCTTCTCACCATCAAGACCAGTGACAGGCTAACCTCTGCCTCAGACAGATGACCAACCTGTTAAAGCAGGGACTAGACATCCGCCAGCTGCAAGGCAAGCTGCAGACCTGAGCTGATCGTGAACACCCATGGACTTCATCATGTTCCAAATTGCTTTGAGGAAAACAGTACCCTGGCCCCAGGATGGCGTTTAAGGGTACACAGATCTTTGCATTTTGAGACACCATAGCCCCTGATTTATAAATAATATTTAAGGCAAGAAACTAATTCTATAAACATGCATATACCTGATCAAACTCAGCTAACTCAATAAGAGTACTCAATAGGAGTAAAATAAAACATGCATAAGAAATTGTGTTGTCTGGCACTAAGCTAAGAACCTCTGGAAATGAACATAAAGTTACCCCATTCCAGACTTATTTCTTCTTTGAACTTTCCTAAGAGCAGATTATTATAAAATGCATTGATCTTGTCAGTCCATTAAAATATTTCACAACTTTCAAAAGGTTTTGAGATTTAAAACCACAACTATTGATCATAACTCTCTTCCTAAATCCATATTCTTACAAGACCAAGAATAAAGCATTTGTTGCTCAGATCAGTAGGTTTACTCAGAAACAGCTGACACTACTTAAAATTGTTTTAATTAACACAAGTTATCAAGGTCCCATTCTAATGCAGCACAACACAATGGGGAAGACAAGCTCTGCCCACCTTAAACAGCATATCATTATTGTTCAGGCTACTTGAATCTGCCACTAACATTAAGTCTCCATCTCACAGCTGTTTCTAAACCTAAAGCCTGCTTGCATTCATAGAGAATTTCAGTTGTATTTTGGCACTGCCTATACTATTCACAAAGTCACCTTTGTGAATCGTGTAACTAGTTACACAAAAGTGTAACTGTGGACTGAGAACAAGGCAGCTCATCTCCCTGTTTAGCTCTAGAGGCCTGACTGTGGAATGTTTGGGTTTTGGATCTGTCCTGCTTGTGTAAATTTATGTGTAATGATCAAAATACATTTCAAAATGTAGGCTGCTGCCTGTATTACCATGGCACTTGAGCTGAATTAGCCACAGCAACTCAAGTACTGTACAGTATAGCTTTTCTCCCCGCCCCTGCATCTGTAAGACGTATTTACTCTCGAGTCCCTCCAGTCTACTGACCAGGAGGTGTAAACTGAGGTCAGCAACAGCCTGTGTTAATGGGCTGAGCTGTAACCTGCAGCAGCTACACCACCACCACTAAGTATTTTAGTGTACTCGTCCTTGGTTAAATCCACGAGTGAAGCATGTGCGTGATTTCTGATTGTCAGCCTGATCTGCCTGCTCAGACTATCCAGCCATTGCCTCAGCTATGCCTGCCGAGGTGGGAGTGAGATGGCTGGAGAAAAGCACCGCTTTAGCCATCACAGCTGGATCAGCCCATGCCCGCACATCATGAAGCTGCGTGTACACATTCAACAAAGCTCATTGAGCAGTATTTCACTAAAAAAGGCTGAGTTCTGCATTCCCACCCCTCATGTACATCCAGCTGCTCACACAAACAAGGTGGTGCAGGACACTCTAGCCCTGTATTTGTGCACTGGGCAGTATTTTTTTTTTTTTGTTTTACTTTAATAATAAGCTCTGTAAAAAATGTGGGAGCTGTAAATAGTGCAGGTATTTAGGAGTGCTGAGAAAAGTGTTTTCTCAGTATTGTTTGAAGATGGGGACTGATGACAAAGGAGAGGTATGAGAGTCGTGCTGTCCCATACTTCTGGTGCTCAAATGCCATGAGAAACAAGCCAGAAACCTCCTTCTCAGCTCACCGAAGGTCTCAGCACTACATATGAGGACTATTCCCTCAGTCCCTGCATTCTCCCTGTCAACTCGAGTTTGGCTATATTTAGGACCCAGCACAAGGCGTTAGTTTTGTTCCTTTTTTTCTCTACTATCACCCTGGGCTTTACTTACAAGGTTGTTACAGTTGTGTTTACTTTCCAGTTTCAGAAGGTGTGTGGAGGTAACCCCAGCCAAAACAGAGGAACTGAAAAGTGTGAGGGCACAACTATGTCTTTTGACATCCTGCCTCAATCCATGCAAGCAGAGAAATAAAGATGTGTCTGCTCCTTTTCCCTACATACACCTACTTGGAGAACATAGAGCTATTAAAGCTGAGCCAGACAGATATCAGTTCTTTAATTAGGCTTGTCTTTTTAAGTGCCCCAGGAAAATTATTATAAGAAATACCATATGATTGCCCAAGAACGAACGAGATATGCTTTTAAACACCCTTTATTACTAACATTGCATAAGCATTCCAACAATCAAATCTAACAGTTTGTTATCATACTTGCAATCCCTTTGGCTTAGTAGCAGCAAGATGAATAGCATGTCATATCTGTTCTCAGCAAATAGCTGCCTGCCTTTGTAAACAAAACTGTCAAGACCGATTCTCCATACACATTTGCAAATTATATGCATTGGTTATGTGTCTTGCGGCACATTTAGTGTGCTGCCAAGGGAATGTTACCCTCACATCACTTTTATATGTTACCAACATCATAATATTGTCAAGGAACAGGTACCTTGGGAATTATGGCTTGAATTCACTCATGTCTTCTACAGACCCCTGATGAAAAATATGCTTATTATCTGGTTTACAAACATTCAAACCTAGCATGTAAACGCACTCCAAGAGTGATTGCTTGATTACTCCAATAAACAAGAGTCACACAACCTTATAGTAAGTGATTATACACTTATTTTAGTCCTAAACCTGTTATAGGTAGTAAGAAACTTTTAGTCATCTCTGAACATCCTATTTGCTTTCTATGTGTGTACCTGTCATTGCAAAAACACCTTTCCACTAACAACAGGTAGTTTACTGTCCTTGTCCTCAGTTAAATCCATGAGTGAGAAATGCATGTGTTATCCTGATATTCAGCCTGCTTCAAAGTGCACTGTGTCCTCTTCCCAGCACCAGCATTTTACTTACTGGCTGGCCAGGAGGAATTCACTTCAATTCCTTCTCTCAGCTTAACTGTATATAATGTGATCATAATATTACTTACTTCACAGGGAAGGAGACTAAATTAGTTAATGTGTGCCGTGTGCTCTAACAATATATAGAGAAATATGAGCTTAATACTATAAGTTCAGCCCCCCCCCCCCCCTTTGGCATTTCATGGTTTTTTAAATTTTATTTAATCTGCACAATACATGCAGAGGACAAAATTGATAATCACTGGCATTTTTTAAAGGGAGAATTCCCTTTTTATGATTTTTATATGGCAAAACCTCTGACCATACCTCTTTAACAATAATATAAAATACATTAAAATACTGATATTTAAAATGCTGTAATTTTGTTGATTTCACTTACAAAAGTAGTTCAATTTTTCATATAAAAACATCTATCATCATGCTAATTTTGACATTTTATGTTAATGATATGTAATAAAGTAATGTCATTTCAACAGAGAGTTCTAATTAGTTGCCAGTAACACAATATAGTCTTGTATAATTACAAATTTTGTGTGTGAGGAGAACTGCCTTGTTCTCATTACAGCGACTAAAACCACAGAGAAATCACATTTCTCATTATTGTACCAGAGGAATGTAGGAACACACTCATGACCACAGTAGGGAATGGCACATAATAGCAAAATCAGTAACAGATAGAAAATGCGATGACACTAAACTGCGAATCAAAATTTATCCGTGGAAAAAGCCCCCTCCCTACTTATGTGTTCACATCACCCTGCAGCTTTCTGGCTGTTACACAGCTCTTGAACACCAGGGCAGGCATTTCTTTTCTTCAGCTAATCAGGCCAGCATGGGAGTGATGCTATCTGGGAACACTGGATCAGAAAGAGGGTCAGATCTAGCAGTTCCTATAATACACAGTAAACACTACGGGAGAGTCACTACAGGAGTAATTAATTGCCTTTTTGCATGGCTTTCTCCTTTAATTACCAGGAGCTAGAAAATTCAAGATCAAGAGAGATGGGTCAATATTGCCAGGCGTGACTGAGTACCATTCAAGCCAGCTGAGTTGCGATGTGGATGTCAGAGTGTGAATAAAACCAGAAGCTGTGAGTTCTGATTTCAGGGTCTCACTGTTATTAAAGTGGATCTATTTTTATTTCAGGTGTCGTGTGAGGTGAAGAACTAGCTCAGAAATGTATGGGGAAAAGGACAGAACAACACACGTAGTTCTCAAGAACTAAAAGTGTTTTGGATTGGTAAAGCATTAATCCAGACAGCGGTGTTTGTTTTTCTGAAAGAAAGCTTGCTATAGCCCTTTCTAAAGATGTAATTATTTTTTCTCAGAAAAGAGGGTCAGCTTTACAAGGATCTTGGGAATGGTTAAGTAAAAGGAAGGAATATTGAAAGATGAGCGTGAAGTGAGTTATATGTAGAAATGAATAATCTGTTATTTAAACAACTATGATATATCAAAATAAAGATAAATTAATCATAAAGTTTACTTGTACGTTATATGCCTATTGTATATCTATACCTATATCAATATCTATTGTATTTGTACAATTTTCTGAGGACAGGCCAGTTATACTAGAAGTACTTTGCAATCAAAGTAACATACTAATGTGACAAGCAAAAATCTTAATGAAAGGCTGAGGTATCAGGTCAACACATGAAAACTTGTATTGCCTTTATAGCTATGTGCATTTTTCCCCCTCCCCTTTTCATTAAAGCACTCTGCTATAAAGAACAGATGCCACTTTCTCAAAGAGTTCATCTGCAAGAACTGCTGCCCTCAACCAGCTCTTTCCCGTTTTGTTTTTTTCCAGTCTACAGGAAGAGGGGTCCAGAAGACCGGTGATTTTAACTAGCGTGAGAGGCTTCACTTCCCCCCTTTGCTTAGAGCTGGCAGCAAAACTCTCACACCCTCTCCGCACCCTGGCTGGCTCAGGGTCCTACCAGGATGCAGGGTAAGTTGCATTAATGTCCCTCTACGGTGATGGTCTCAGAGAGAGGTTATCTAAAGCAGTTCTGCAGAATATGAAACTACCCCACCTTCCATAGTTTGCTTTTTCTTTCTTACTTGCCTTCTCTACCGGGAATAGCTCAGCAGGCAGCACAACTGGCAGCACAATGTGGCCTTATTCATTGTCCAACACTCAATGGGCGATGCCACCCTGGTACTCACCCGAGGCATTCCTCCACCAGAGCTCCAGCTGCATTCCAGGCACTGCTTTCCCACAAGTCCTGCTTTCAAGAGCGCACCAAATACCCTGGCAAGGGTAGATTAAAAAAATATATAATATCAACCCATGTTACTGCACTGGAGCTGCTTAGAAGGGCCTCGCCACCCACCAGAGTTATCAGCTCTTGCTGCTAGTAGTTACATGGTTCATACTTATATAGTGCGTGTGGGTAGTGACTGTGTCCCTTTCTCTGCTAGCTAATCCGAGAGCTTCTTTTGACAGCTCATACATGAAAAGATTTGTTATTTTTTGAAATGTAGTGGTAGAGGTTTTATACTTTGGGCCAGAGTGTCAGTGGAGGCTCTTTGGGGACGCGTGCATTGGAAGTGACAAGTAGTGAATAACTGACATCAGGCATAAGTAATATTTGTAGTCTGACTTCAGTATGTTATTCTTAAAAAAAATCCAGTCTGTAAATACAGTCTACATTTGTTAGCTTGAAAGGAAGGAAAGGGGATGAGGGCAAATACAGAAGAGAGAAATGAATAACCAAAAAACAGTTAAAAAAACATGAAGTGAGCTAATAAAGAGAAAAGGGAGTGGGAGTGTTAAAAGAGAGAATATAGACAGACAAATGGATCAAAAGTAATATAAAATTGCAAAAAAGCAGGAGAAAAATTGAAGATTAAAGGAATCACAATGTAACAGATCAGGAAAAACACATTCTGAAGAAGGTGTTTGTAAACTTAGTCTGAATTCCTATATACAGTCAATAATGACTCCAGCACCCTATGAAATAAGGGTGCTTTTGTAAAGCAAGTATGTGTTGAAGCCCCATTGCTTGTGAGACACTCTAGTTTGCAAGTTAAAAAGAATTCTGTGAAGTTACTTAAAATGTACAGCAGAAGTGGGTGGGTCTGTGGGTATGTGTAGTGTAGAAGCAATTTGGATGGTGATGAAGTCGCGGTGTAAAACAAATATTATGATTAACCCCCATAGGAACAATGCAGTTATTTCAGCAAGAGATGAGTTATGCAAGGGAAGACATTTGAATGAACTTGTGGGGCTCTTTCAGTGACTAAAGTGAAGCTGATGCTGATGACTGTATTTTCATTCAGACTTTTTGTTTTTCTTTGTTAATTATCTGTAGACTAGAAATGGCGATGAGAGCAATAAGCTATAAGGTGGTATGTAGTTTTGCTGTATTCTTTATTCACACACTACGCATTATTTTCTTTGAAAGCAGAAGCGGGTATAATCTATCAAAGTCACAGAATCACAGAATTGTCTAGGTTGGAAAAGACCTTGAAGATCATCCAGTCCAACCATCAACCCAACATTAACAGTTCCCAACTACACCATCTCCCTCAGCGCTATGTCGACCCGACTCTCAAACACCTCCAGGGATGGGGACTCCACCACCTCCCTGGGCAGCCCATTCCAACGCCTAACAACCCGTTCTGTAAAGAAATACTTCCTAATATCTAGTCTAAACCTTCCCTGGTGCAACTTGAGGCCATTACCTCTTGTCCTATCGCTTGTTGCTTCGGAAAAGAGACTCATCCCCAGCTCTCTGCAACCTCCTTTCAGGTAGCTGTAGAGGGCGATGAGGTCTCCCCTCAGCCTGCTCTTCTCCAGACTAAACAACCCCGGTTCCCTCAGCCGCTCCTCCTACGACATGTGCTCCAGACCCTCCACCAGCTTCGTTGCCCTTCTCTGGACACGCTCGAGTAATTCAATGTCCTTTTTGTAGTGAGGGGCCCAAAACTGAACACAGTAATCGAGGTGCGGCCTCACCAGTGCTGAGTCCAGGGGTAAGATCACTTCCTTGTCGTTGAAGTCTTTTCCTAAAGAAAATATTTTGCATCAGAAAACCAGAAGAAAGAGAGATGAGGGGGTTCCAGGATAGGTCAGTGGCTGAAGCAGAGTATCAGCTCCCACGTGGTGGTCACATTATTACCCTCAAACAACACTTTTACATACTTTTACATATAAGAGTTGTCAGATAGACCTTCACATCAGTCAGCATACTTTTTCAACATACTGAATATAATAACAGGAAAAGTGTGCAAGTCAGCATGTTTAAATATCATAAATCATGGAAAAGACAGATTGTCTATCCACGAGAAAAAACATACAGGGTTTTAATATTGTATTACGGAAGTGGAACATCAACTGTCTTCTTTCTGTACTTGGCTGTTCATATGACTTAATTACAGCAGAAAAGCCATACATTAAGTTTTTAGGAAGGGATGGAGCCAGTGCTGGGCACAGCAGGGTAGGGACCACACTCAGCTCCACTTCCAGAGTAGCCGCTAAACAGCATCCAAATTCTCCCATTTCCACAGCTGTGGATGGAGACGCTACCTTTGAAAACATGCTTTCTGTGCTTCTGCTCCTGGAATTGAATAAATATTTCTTATTTCTTCATTTCACAAGTCCTCTGCAAAATGATATGGTAAAGTGTGTAAATAGCATGGAGATCTTGGCTAGAAGGCAATACACATAGCATGAAGTACCTTTATTTCATAATAGATTAACTAAAGGAGTAATATATTGCTTAGTTGATTGCTATGTGAAGCAATGCAAGTATTTATTTTACACCAAACAAATTTGTTGTATGTATTTTATGGAAATGGCAATGTCTTATAGAATTATCTTCAAAAGGGTGTGCAAAATAACTATAAAAGATAAAGGACTATAAAAAGGAAAGGAGTGCTCTGCAAAGTTATGGTATAGCATTGTAGTAACATCACAGAAACTGAAAGTATAAATTACAACAAAGACTTAGACATAAAAATGTATTTATTCTTTAAATAAATTTATTTACATTTTTAATTTTTGTTTATTCTTTCTTTTCCAGAATTTCTGAAATTAATCCTAAAGTAATTCCCAGCTGTTCAAGTGAGAGATGTTTTATTAAAGTTACCATATACTGGGATATATCCTACTTTACTCATCAACCATTTTTCACTAGCAACAAGGAGATTTTATGTGAATGAAATGACAGGGAACTGTTGGTGCATGTGAAGAAATGTTGGGTTCTTGCATTTTACACCCTGTTAAAAGAGTCCTAACACAATTCACAGCTACAGCAATACCACTGTGCAATATTTAATGGCATATTGTCACAAACTGTATATGGAACTTTACTTACAATCGTAATTCCTAATTCTACAGTGTTTATTACAGATACAAAGCACAACCTGAGTGCAGAAGCATCCCTTTTGAGGGATGCCTCAAACTTAATTTATGTTTAGTTCATGCTTCCAGTGATAGACTTCAACTACCACCCAAGCATTTCTCTGAATTTTGACCAGGTATATGTAATATTTATAATCTGTTAAAAAATATAGACAGAACACTGTTAGCCTTTTGGGAATTATTTGCTTGTTGTTAATGCTGCAGATTTAAATTTAAGCATATATTGAAGAGGTACATTCAACTTTAAATAGGTTCAGTGCTACACTAAGGAAAATTTCTTCAGAGATATGTAAAATAGTTAAGAAGGCTGCATACAGGAGAGAGATAAACAAATATTCTTGCCTATTAAAGTTTCTGACTTATATTTATTATCTGCCTTAGTATATTATGCTCCACCTTACTTAGTTTTACAAAGCTGTTATTAATATGTTTTATTCATAAAAGAAACTGACAATACTATGTTGCTAATCCTCCTGACTCCATAATAAATCATTACTTATTTGCTGTACTATAATACGCATTTTCAATAATGCAGAAGCAAACTTGGGTCCTTAGGTAATAAAAGTCTCCGTGTAAAACAACTGTTCTTTGGCAAAAAGGGACAAATCTTTCTAAAATCCCTAGCACTTTGAAAACTTTTGGGGATTTCACATGTGAGCTTTGCAGGTGCCAAACTTTTCCCATTGCACTGTGTGCATTGCTGTGCAGGGTCATCATACCAGCAAAGAATAGCTTGGTTTTGTACCCACAAAATGAAGGATGTGGGAAAGAACATGTTCTGTCCTTTGCCTTTTCATTAAATTTGAGGCTGATTTGTAGCAACATCTACTTTGTTTTGCTGAAAGGAATTTAAATATACCAGGCAGGAAACCTGTTAAGTGTATTGCATTTAGTCCCCAGTGGAGTTTTGAGAAGCATGCAGCATCTAATATTAGATTGGATAATAAGCAGGCCCCAAATATTTGTTGGTGTTTTAATAATTCCCTTTTCTGAGCAAAAAGGAATTAACATTCCAGACTTACAGTGTTTTGTGCCTTCATGTGGCTGCCTTAACACCCTATTAAAACAAAAATGAAAACTGTTCTGTCAAGATACGGGTCTGAGTTACAAAGTGCAGGTCCAGACCTCATTGTGAACCCGATGCAGCTCTCAGTTATAATCACTGGTCTCTTGCCAGTCAGAAAAGAGAGAAGAAGCTAGAAGTCATAAATATTTTTGAAAAAAATATTACTGTCACAAAACTTTTTGTTTCTGTAACATTGCTATAAGGCTAAATAGATTTCTTTTTAAGAAAGGACAAAGATCTCCTTTTTTGATAATTTATACTGTCAATATATTTTTCAATTTGTATTAATTTATCTCTTATAAGTAACAACAGCCATATATTTCCAGTGTTTCACTGTGCTTGGGCAGCCCAGAGCGATGTGCTAGATGCAGAACTGCGTCTCCCTGCCAGCCAGATAGCTGCCCAGAGGGGAACCTGCACAAGTGTTAAAGAATCAGAGAGCTCATACTGTATGTACCCTTTCTTCTGGAGACACTAGGTTTTAGATGCTTTGGTCAAACCAGAGGCAGACACCCCAAGAATGAAAGGATTTACAAGCATCAAACATATTGCTGCTTTGGTGCTACAGAGGAGCCCAGTCCTCAAAGGGATTTCTTGCCCTCCCCCCTTGACTCTGCCATGGGTGCCATATGCAGGGGGAGCCTGCTTGGCAGGGTCAGGGTGTAATTGGTCCTGTAGCTGTGGTACCAGTTAAAAAGAATAAGAATACTGAAATTGGCCATTGACTTCAGCACTGTAGTTAACACCTTTCCTTCTGTATTTTTTTTAAAAAGCTAAGACTGGTTTATTATTATTTTATTCTTTCTTTCTCTTGGTATTGTATTTTAAATATGGAATGTGTTAAACTTGAAGTATGCTTTTGCTAATGATACCAAATGTTCAAAACACAGTCTGAAGTAAGAACCACTCTTCTCTGAATCACTGTCCTACATTATGCTACAAATTGCTACTCTTCATAAGAAATCTTGCACTATCTTCCTAGGCCTCAGGTGACTTTAAATGAAAGTATCTATTTCCTCTGCGTATTCTCTCAACCTTCTTGCCAGATGATAATATTGGCATTTTGAATGGTTTCTTTTTTAAAACTTCAAAGTGTATTGCACCATTAGCTGCATAAGAAAGTTTGCTGACTTTAAACTATCTGTATTTGTAATATTAAGTATTTGTCTTTAGATGTACCACTAGTAGGAAGAGTGATGGAAACTGTCTCCAACTGAATTGAGTTCAACCATAAAAAGGTCATAAATACAAAACACAGTGTTTTCAGTAAAAAGGAAATCCCATTTAATTTTTACACAGGTTAGTACCATTTTTGTGTTACTTTTTCATGCCCAGTCTCGCTTGACCAAAATGGGCTACAGTCTACATTTTCCTGCACAATGAATCCAGGGCTACTTTGATGTATCACCTGAGTTTTTCTTGAAGGAAGGAATGGAACAACAATCTCTAGGAACACCGTTAATCAGATATAAACTGACTCTGCCTTCAAGGGAGTTGCATTCTGTAATTACCAGCAAGATTTCTAATGCTAAAAAGACTTTGCAGACCAAACTGTTGGCATTCTGCATTTTACCCAAAGCAGCATGTGGATGTTGCAATAGGGATGTAATAGTTCCTACCTCTGTAGTCCTGTTCTCTAGAAACACTCTAGATAGATACTTTGATTTCCTCTTCTTTGTTTCCTCTCTCTTAAGAGAGTCAGTCCCCTGTTAAGAAAACCTGTAAGGAGCTTCCTGCATTTCCCCAGCAGCTGAGCACATCCGCACTGGCAAACTTGTGTCCTCCAGCATCAGCTTGCACCAGTCCTTTGCAATTCATGGTGTGATCGAACAAAGTGACACCACAAAGCTGGCCACTGGCCCTGCCAGAGACCTTATCACTATGGCAGCCCACAATGAAGGAAAATAATGAAAGGGGAAAAAAAAAAAAGTTTTCAGCCTCCATTCCTGTGGGGAGCGATTGGGAAGGTTATACTTAACGATTAAGGCATGAGCCAGCACCAAAACCACACCCTCTCCTTCCTGAAAAATTGCAGTTGTACCGTGGCAGGGAAACCAGGGAATCAGAAAAGTTGTCCTATCTGTATCTTTTCTTCATGAAGTTGTAAGTAATGATATGTAGCAGTAAATATACTAAACTTTTATTGTCTTTCAAAGCTTGAAGAAATGTTTTTTCAGGAACTGCCAGGTGATCCCAAGTCTCACTTAACTTGTTGGTGCTTCAGCTACTTTTGAAAATGGCACTGTATAATAGATTTTTCTACTTGGGAATTTAAAAAATAGTTATTAGGAGGTATGAGTCTAAGTAGCATGACAACTTCTGAAAATTTTACCATGAAACAAAAAATGCATATTTATGAGATTAATTCACTTCTTATAACACACCATAATTCTCCTGGGAAATTATAAGAAATCTGAATTCCATAATCTTGTAAACAACAGAAACTGCAATTATTGCAGAGCTAAATAAATCCTTCATATAGATGTTTGCTTCCAACATAATATGCGGTATAGCTGGTTTGTAAGTAAACAGAAGTGATGCATGTATGTATGATGATTCATATCTACAGCTAGATTAAACGATAATAAATGAAATATGTTAATAATACAGAAAAGTATTTGCTAACAGGAATTATTTTTTCTCATTTTTAGAGTGAGTGTATTGTATATTGATCATCATTAACCACTCACTGTTAAATAATGTAAAAAACCCAAGAAAAATCAGCATCTCAAAACGAAACCATACTTGCATGTTTCGAAGTTCCTGTTTCAATAGACTAGCTCTGGGAGTTAATGAATATACTTTATTCTTATCTGAAACATTAATCTGATACTTGTTTTAGAAGTATTTTGGGGGAAATAACTCCATAATAATAAAGCTGTTACTAGGAGGCCTGGAGAAACCTAAACCAATTTGGCTTGGAGAAAGAGATAATCAGTATCTTAGCGCTTTCTTTCTAATGTGCCCCTCATGCTTTTCCCCGAGAGCAGGAAATCAGTGAGTGGAGAATAAATCTCCATTCTGATTGTTTACACAGCATAATGAGGGCCTCAAGCAAAGAAATGCATCATTTGCTTTATACCTGAGGCTGAACTTCAATGCATCCCATTACATACCTGCCGAATACCATTCGAGATGTGTAACAAAAAGCTGTCATTTTAGATGAACACGCCCTTATCCTGCAGAGGGTATAATTCTTTGGATGAAAGTTTAAAACGTCCATCCTGGAGAGTGTTTCTGGTCGTTTCAGATTTTATAGCAGTGGCCTGACATTTCGCTTCTCTCATTTTCTTCCTCGTTCTTCTGTGTTACTCATTCTGAGTAACATCTGATCCAGATGTAATTTTCTTCCTTTAATTCTCTTGGCTCCTCCTTTTCCCAAATCCTGTTTCTTCTCTTCCTTTTTCTCCACTCCTGGCCTCATTCTGGAGAGGAAGAACTGAGATTTTGACAGCATCCCCCCTCTCCCCACTGCATCAAAGGTGCTTCCTTTGCATTCAGCTGTGATCACTCAATAACTAAAGTTTCCAAGAAGAAGCCTCTCTGGAGACTTCAGCAGTTCCCTGGGCATCTCTGGATTCCCACCCTGCATTCTCACCACTCCTTGGCTATGGCCTGGCTTGTTCTTATTCTCTTTCTCACCTCAGTGCTTCTGACCCTCAAATCCAAAATCTCTTTTTTCCCTCTGAGCGTGTTGTCTCTACATCTGTTTCTCCACTCCTTTCTCTTGGATCTCCTGTTGCTTCTCAAAATCAAGCAGCTCTAAAATGGAGCTTCTCTTACTTCTTCCTAAAATACCTTCCCTGCCCCGTTGCTCTATCACCAGTTTTCTCTGTAATGTTGAAGCTCAGTATTAGCTTTGATCTTTTCCACTTTAATCTCCTCCTCACTTTGAGACTTTCACTAAACCTTTTTGCTTATTCTGGAACATTCAAAATAGCAACTCTTTGTGGTAGGTATGTGATAAAAAAAAATCCAACAGTGATTGTCTCATAACTGGCATTAACCTATTACTCTCTTTAACTGGCCTTTCTTTAACCTAAAACAATGTACACCATTTCAAATAAATTTCACCCGAGACTCAGGTTTGCTTGCCAGAGTCTCCATGTATCTTCCTTATAAAATTCAGTCTTCCTTATCCTCATTTTTTAAGAATCTTTGCAGCTTTTATCTGACAATATCTCGTCTGTAGTTTCTCTCTACTCCCCTCATCTCTCTCTAGATATTGCTAAGATTTCCCTTCATCCCTCTTTTTGCTGGTAATCTTCTTCCCTCCCCAAGCAAGTTTATTTTTCTTTCTTTTTTTGTTGGTTTTCATTTTCCACCTTGATCCTCTAAAAATATAAAAAAAATACTTTTTGTTGGACTCGACTATTAAGAACAAGAACAAAACATAAAACCAGTCAGATGTAAGCCTTTGACTTGTGTCTGATATTAACAGTGCAAAAGAAGAAGAAAGTTATTAATTAAATTTCAAAAGAAGAAGAAGATACATTGCTGTTTTTCTGTTGTTGTACGAGGTACCATAAAGGATTTCTGTAAGTGGTATTACCTATGCTAAATTCACTGCACTAGAGCTCTATCAGTGAGACTTTAATTTCTCTGTTGCAACAATAATTTTCTTAAAGTCTTGATCCAGCAAAGTACTTAAACACATGCTTTTGCTCAGACTTGTGAGTGACCTCACTGTAGATACTGGAATTGCACACCTCATATACTTGCAATTAGGCACACAAATAACTACTGAATTTGTGCTTTAAGCTAGCTTAGTGGTTTATTACACTCATTTTACATTCAAGGAAAAAGAGAAATCATTTAAAGAAACATATTTTGCAAGATGCTGAGTTTAATCAGATTTTTCAGTTTTTAAAATATTTTTAGCTGAGACATTAACTTTCTTTTCCAGACTGAGACATTAGTCTGCTGACGTTTATGGAAGCTCTCAGATAAAATAAAGAGTATGTTAAAAAATGCTTAGCAGTTATATTTCCTTATACTAACACCTGAGGATGAAAATGATTGCAATTTCTTCTCTACCTCACATCAAGACTGCTTTACCATAATGACATGTTTTAAAATGTATTTCTGATAATGAATACTGACTTCCTCAGAAATAAAAATATGGAAATGTAAAAACATATGCCATAAAGTATTTATTGCCAAAAAAAAGGCTTGGTGTTCTGTCTCAGGTACCACTCCAGGTTATTATAGCATTAGTAATGGTGCAAATACTGCAAAGTCTAATTGCTTTGTGTCTGGAACCAAACCAAAAAGGCCAAATGCATATAGAAAAGCAGAGAAAAAAGACATAATATTTATCCAGTACTAAAAAATGGATATATCCTTAAAGAAACAGGCAGCATAGGAGGAGTATTTGGAATATTGAGTAGAATTTATATACACATAATAAATTTAAGCTTACAAAGGAGAGAAACTTTATAGATAAAAGTAACTCTTTTTCACTCTTTTAAACATTTGTAAGTCAGGATTTCCAATATTAATGAATAAAGCTTCACAATTTGGCTGTGATGAGAAATACTTACCACTTCCTCAGGGAAGGGAAGTTTCATGACTTGATCATACAGTAACTGCTCAACAAACTCACAGAGGAGCCGTGAATGCAGCTTAAACAGCTTGACTCAGAGTCTTGGATTTTAAACAGTTTTTTCCTCCCAGAATCTCCCCCTTTTTTGATATCTGCTTCCAACAGATGCCACCTTTACATACCTTCACTACTTCTTCCAGATACCCTTTTCCAGAAACTACCGCATTAAAACCTCAGAAGCTCCCACTGTTTCAAAACATATATAACACTGAGACAATAGCTCTCAAGGTCACTTCCCAGAATATTTTCTATTGATCAGCATTAAAAACAGGTTCCCATAAGATGTCTGGCTGTGTAAATGCCTGTTAGACTATTGGTAGCAGCTCCTGAGGCTTAATCTCCTTTATGGAACAGCACATGTATAAATGTAGATCTTTTTCCTCCAGGTATCCCATCACCACATTTAAATATTACATAACGTAGGGGCTGGGAGCAAACCAGGGGATTTTCTCATGCAGTGCACTGTCAAAGAGTAGCACAAAAAGCTGAGCTCTGCAGCGCCCTGAGCGTGCTGGCTGGGAGTCAGCGCAGCTCTATGCAGCTGAGATAGTCCCTTTGATCTGCGGGATCAGAGGTTCAGCCTCTTCGCAGGTCAGACCTCTGTTAGGCTTCTAGCAGGGAACTTTGGACTTAGGTTCTCATTTTTAAATATCCTGATCTGTGCTTGCTGCCAGGTCAGGAGTAGCTTGGGGCAATGGTGGGTTCTAGTGTTAAGGAAGGGTGTGTGGGGAGAGGTGCTGGTGTGTGTCTTCTGCCCTGCGCAGGGGGAGGTGTTGCAGGATGGTGCTGTGAGATCAGCCTCCTGCAAGCAAGCTCCATGGCCAAATCCCATCTGCCTAGAGATGCTTTTCTCCCAAACCAGTTATGAAACAATTTTCCATCTTGCTGTGGTGATGGATAACATGCTGCTTGGAATTTCTCAGTTTTAGTTGTGAGCAGACATTTCTGTGGTGCCACGGTATTCAGGCTCTGGGAAGGCTGACACTTCTGAAGAGGAGCCATATAGGGTTCCAAAGATCATCTCTGTTCCTATCACACAGGGAAAAAATGCTGTGCAGTTCTCTTTCCATTGCAAGGGTTAAAAGCTGCCAACCCCATTTTCTGAGCTGGGGCCCCAGTTCCATCCTCTACGCATGCAGGTGACACTCATGTCTGCACATCTCACTTAATTGAGGACTGAGTCATTCCCTCCTACATTCAAACCCATGTTCATAACAGCTGCTCACAGTGTCTTCTGTAGCTTTTTGGGTCTTTGCTGGAATGTTCTTGCATATACTATGGATTTCTTCTTAAATCACGGTCACGATCCTCAAAAATCCTGACATTCCCAGTTTGTACTGTCAGGACATCAATAGCTGTTCTTCCTGTTGTTTGTTCTGCTGCTGTTGCTCTTATAAAGATGTTTCTGGGAGTTTTGAGAGGTTTGATTCCTTTAGAAAAAGACACAAGCATCAGCCTAGTTCCCATGGCTACCAACTCCTCAATCTCTCCTCAATACAGAGTTTTCAGATGCTGTTATTTGAAAAAAAAAGAAAATAAAAATCCTTCCCTTATCTTTGGACACTGCAAGTTGAATTTCAACTTCCTCCTGTTATTCACCCTGGCAGCGAGAAACCCTAAAGAGAAACCTTAAAGAAACATGGGAGTGTGAAGACCCACTTTGACCATTCCATGCAAGGCTACATCTGTCACAAGCACATCATACACTTCCATGTGTAAATCTGTCAAGCTCCATCATAAAATAACTCTCAGGGTTTTTTCTTTCATTTTTTCCAGTTAGAGGATTGAGTGGATGATTCATTTCTCTGGTTTCCTTGACTAAATTTGGTTAATTTTTTGGCATTCTCAAATCAAATAAGTAAAAAGAACATTTTGAACCAAAACGAGAGCATTTTGTTCCCTGTTTTCACAATGAAGAACAAGGCATGCCAAAATTATAACATTTCATTTTCAATCAGCGCAATTTTAACAAATGCAAGTAATAGAAAATACAGAGGCAGCTCCAAGAACCATTCACAAAATAAAGTGAGAAATTTAATGTCTGTTCCCTCTTCTTCAGGCAAGCCAAAGCTCACTTCCCTGACTGAACAAGAGTTTTTTGCCTTATTTCAATAATTCTTGAAGGACTTTGCACAAAACCTAACTTAGCTTTAAGAGTTGTCTTCCCACACCATATCGTATTCTCTAGTGGGGTAGTTAAAGCAGCTTCCTGAAGTGCTCTTATACCAGGAGCAAACATTGAATTCAGGCTTTTCGGGCCCAGAAAGAGTGCCCCAACCGATTAGCTGGTCAGTGAGGACTCCTTTAGCTCTCATTTCTAAATCTAGTCATACACATGGGTAAAATTCACTTAAGTGTACAACTGGCTTTAGTATGAACAAGCTTGCAGTGCTTTAATTTGATGAACTGGTTTTAAAGCTCTAGTCTTCTGACGGCTAACAAAAACAGCATGTAGAATTTCAGAGGAGATCCAGTTAATATCTTTAGTTATACATTAGCATGTTTTACAACACCTGATGTACCAAAATACCTGATTTATATGTAATTTAAACTGGAAGAAGTCTAGAGTCTCTGGGAGCCTCATGCTGATTTACCCCTATATACAACCCAAACTGCACAAAACTGTAGAAAACAGGAAATTTGGTGGCATAATATCTGTGGCATAATATAAGTGGCAGCCAGTCAAAAGATGATGAGAAACTGTCATTTTGAAAAAAAAATAGTGCTTCTTTTGAACTATGAAGTAAAAATAGTAGCACCTTCTATAAAATATAGTGCCTTGATTTTTTTCTCAGAACTGGTACAAAATATTAGCTGAACTGAGGAAAAGCAGCCAGATTTAGACACTAAAAATTTATTAGCTAACAGAAAATATATTTAAATTCATTGATATCAGCAGATCTATCTAAAGCCATGATTCTTTTGGGACAGATATGAGGTGAAATTTCAGTCTTGTATAGGATTCCTATATGACTTTCCAGCTTGTTCTTTGTTAGGAGCCTGGATTAAATCAACCCTCAAAGTATTTTTCCTGTAATGACACAGCCGTCCACAGCTCTGCTACACCAAGTGTCTGCCGTCATGGTAGTTTAGCTCACTGATCCCTTTGAGGAATTGCTCTCCTAATGACAGTAATGGTAGGGCTATCTAGTATCTGGATTTCCCCGCATACGTCCTGTTGGCTCTCTGGAATAGCTTCGTGGTGGCATGTGAGGAATGTGTACATTTGCCTGGGATTTACAGATAACAAAGAACCAAGCTGGATTAGTTTCTTCATCACAGGTTTCCTGCTATGTGAGGATCAACTTTTCACCATGTGTGCGATGAGGCTGATGTTTCTGGAAGGCTTCAAATGTCCTGCATATGTGTGATACAAGTGGCCTCTCTGCGCACAGTAGATACACAATCGGGGTTACTGTGGACCATCTGTGCAGCACACATGGGGAATCTGACACTTTCTGTCATCATTAAACATAATATTCGTGCACTACTCTGCACAGGCTTAAATAACCGTCAGAGCAGCTAAAACAAATATAATCAATGCACAGCCATCCACACTCCTTCCACGCTGGGCTGCTCTACAGACATCTCTTCCTCCCAAAGCTCAGAGTAAACGTGAGTTTCATCTGACCATTTGACAAATTCATCTGACCAGAATTATCCACTTTTGGGCAATTCACCGCCTCCTCAGCAATACATTAAAATAGGTCAGATGAACTGCCGCCTAAAACTGCCTATTTCTCTGTCTTTTTGACATAGATTCTAAAATGAAAAACTCAGCTGTGAACATCTACCTGACAAAAGCCGTTATAGCTGGTTGAGAAGCATCATACTAAGTGTCTTTCAAAAAGCTTTTAGCTAAATCTAGGTCCTTCTAAAATGCTTCGTGACTTCATGGGGCTGCCTGCCATTGTATCCGTCCTGCCTTCGATCTGCCTGTCGCTTGCAGGAGGGCCTTCAGGCGAGCCAGGGGCCAACAACAGGAGCTTCCACAGCTTTCCTATGCATTGACCATCTGTCTCTTGGACTTCTGTGGATATAGACCCAGACCTTGTATACCTCCTCAGGGTCACCTCAACAAGTCTTCTCTCCCCAGACCTAATTGTTTAATCAACAGTTCCCTTCCAACCCCTGCTACCAGCATTGTGAAATGACTGACTGGGCACTTGCGTTCCTGGGCAGACATGAAAGAGAACAAATGTGTTAAGAAGCTCAAAGAGATGATGAAGCTGGTTTGTGCTCCTGAAACAGAGAAACTTAAGATTGTACCTTCTAATGATCAAATACATCCTACATTAATTTTTAAACTTATGGGTGGAGCCTAGCTGTTGATGATGCTACTATGTTCCCCCAAGTTAAAATTAATTTATCATGTGGGGGCTATTTTGACCTACTGCTAAACCCATGGATCTGGACCTTGATTTGAATGTGAATAGCCTGCCAGGGGCTTTGACACCAGCGTTTAAACTGAGTGAACTGGAAGTGAAATTTGCCATGCATTAATATTAAACTAAAAACTTAATTGCTCTCTCCAAATGAACATTTACACTTTTCAGATCATTAACATTCCCTTGGATACCAGTTGCAGTAAACATTTAAAATATGAGTTTTTGTCAGAATTGTCATTGCTATAAGATGTGACTCAAAGTGAACCTGCCTATAATTTCAGACAGATTCGTGAATTTATGCTGATCTATTCAAGAAGGTACTCACTGACTACACTTGGGAAAAAAAATCTTTAATTCTCCAGAATTAGGCTTCTCAAAGTCTTCTGGGTGCTGCAAGTTAAATTTTGTTACTGCTGAAGAACAGACCTGCTCCCTGCTATATTTGTGAAACTGCCATAGCCTTTCATGTTGCAAGTGTGTAACTGAAGTTTCAGTTTGGACTATTATGTACAGTCTAATCTCTGCACAACACAACAGGAAATTTTCAGTTATGTCCATGGCAGAAGAAGTACTAAGAAATCAGCAGAAGAACTACTCACTACAGTTTTCATAGATGTTTTGCTATCAAAGGTATGCTAAACATAGTCTATTAAATCTGATAACAACTTACCTCCAGTTTAATTGTCCCCTCAAGAACCATTGGTCTTTCATATGGTCTATTAATAAAAATAATATACCAATAAAGTAATTAATATGTATAATATAATCTTTATTTATAAGATGTTCTCTCTTCAGTAAACCATTCTGACATAATCCCCTTTCTGAAGATCACATGAATTACTAATTAATGAGGCCTTATTTTTAGAATACTTTCTGCACTGATAAATTTCACACATCTCATGAACTTAACTGTGATGAAACTGTGCCCTATACTTAAAAAAGCAGGAGACACTGAGCCCAAGAAGATATCAACTCCAAGGGGAAAAATCTCTCCTTTCAATACTTCTGGGATCACTTACAAATGGGGTGCCAAGGCTGTTCCCCACCATGGCCAGCAAAGCTGTATATGTGTGCATGAAGAGCAAAGAGCATAGTCCAAGAGGAGTGGTAGCTCTCCATGTTCTTCAGTGGGTCTGGATGCTCTAGGAGGCAATTTGTGTCTTCCAGCAGCTCATCGCCAGGGAGGAGCAGTCCTTGATCGTTCATGAAATCCTATTCAGCCTGTGAATGTCATGTCAGTTTGGCTGGGGTGGGCACTTTCCTTCTGTGAAAGCCTTGGGTGGAAGTGGCATGGCTCATAAAGGCTTGGTTGGTACTCCAATACTGTCCTAGTCCTGATCTATTCCTCTGTACAACATCAAGATGACTCATAAATATTCAGAAACCATTTATCTGGTCTAAATTTTGTTTTCTGCAACCAGCTGAGCAGGTTGAGTTTAATATGCTAACTTTGGGAAACCCACTTTTTTCCCAAAACTTTTTCTTTATAAAGCTGGCGTATATCAGACTCATCTATATTACCCTGCAGCTCCATGGTATTTTGTACATTTACTGTATCTTTCATTAATTCAAGACCAACATCCTACCTTGGTGTTTTACCTTAGAAGAGGGCTGACATAGAAGCACTGAGCCTCCCCAATACCTGGGTTGCATATACCAGAGTTTTTGGGTAAATAATATAGTGGCCTCCTTTCTCTTTCTCCACTGGATGGTATGTACACATTTATGCTTTGACTAACCTCTTAATCCTTGGTGTGAGGTTGAAAAAAAAATGGGATTGTTCAAGAGATTTGTAAATGACACGTGACGCTTTCAGAATTATGCATACACTGCTCACCACTACCACCATACAACCATACATTGCTCTACAGGCATTCACACTTTTTTTTTCCTTTTCTCTGTCCACCAGGCCTTTATTCTGGCCTATTGGCTTATTTATCCCATGAAAAACATGATATATTTCAAAATTGAAAACTTATGTGCAAACAACTCTTGTTTTGATCAAACTTTTCCTGACTCCAGAAATACAAGAAATGAGTTTAAGGTGGTGGTGGGAAAGGATTTTGCATCTCTCACATTTTGAATATTTGGATGACTGTTACTTTTAATTAGAGTGCGTTATAATAATGTTTGTTGAAGAAGCTGTTTTGGCTTCTACCTTATTGCTCTGATGGTGCCTTCCACTATATAAAGTTTTATTATATCCACTGAAAGACAAAAATGGAGCTAAACTAATATAACAATGACTAAACAGCCAGGTTGTGGTTGCCTGAGAGATCCCATCACATATGCCCTTCTTGATTCACTGGCTTGGTTACAGGCAGGGAAGATGTTGATATTTGACCTCCATTTCATAGGACAGAGTGAACTACTGACAGATGTTGACCTTACAGGCTTGCAATTCTGCAGTGCTTCCCTATCCTTTGCTCAGAATAGCTTTGATTAGCTCATTTTCTGATTGTGCTTCAGTGCCTATTTGTTTTGCCTGGTTCTTGACAAAACACCAGTACAATCAATCTGGCAAAAAACCCACCCTGTATTCCATTTTCTATTAAGTGGTTGGCAAGCAATTGGGTTTTACACACTTTTTATGTAGTGTATCAGAATAAGAAAACCAAGCACATCACTTCTTATCAAAATATGTTTCTCATATTAAACAATGTTATTTTGTATATATTCTGCATTTTTAATAATCTTTCAAAGTGAGGCTTCCTCTTTTATTCTATGATTGCAATAATCTAGATTTATTTTGTGCCTAGTAATGAATGAAAATGGTGTGTAAATTCTATTCCCAGACCAGCCAGATTAACAACTGTAAAACCCTTCAACCCTCTAGTTGGCAAATGATTTATTGACATGACATTCAAATGTGTTTTGCTTCAGCATTAATGACAGGAGTTCCAGAACTTCTGTCACTGAGGTGATAAATGGATCCTTATACATACAGCCTTGAAAAACTGGGAACGGTGCCATTTTCCTCTTCACTTTATTGAAAATCGCATCTCTTTACATTTACAAGAAGTAGCAACTTCTTTTTCTTTCTGTGGTTATAATACATCACCATTTTGTTTATGAATGGTTAATCACTTTATTTGACCTAGTGTTATTGGGAGGGTATAGGATAGTACACAGGAAAAGTACACTGAAAACAGCTATTGCAGGACTGATTTTTTTGACCTTGAGGAAGATAACTGGAATGAGTAAAGCAGTCTAATCAAATGCATAGTAAAACTGCTATGGTCGTGAAATGCATTGGTGGTACATTTCCTACTGTGTCTGATTTAGGCATATCTATACAAGCTTATAAAAATGAGGAAAAGAGATTCCCAAGGATGTATTTTTCCTATACAGAGATAAAAACATTGACACTGAAGTCTAGAGCAGTTGCTAAAATATTTATGCAAATAAAAAATAACAGATTTAATCATGTTGGAGCTCTCTGATATTTGCAAAAGAGAGATGTGAGAAACAGTGAGTTTCACTCTTACTCAAAGAACAAAGAGAAATTGGATTTATTTTTTCTCAAAAGATTTTACTCTGAAGACTCAAGTGTATTTGTGTAAAAGGAGTGATTTTAATGAATTTCCTATTTGGGATTTGTTTTTGTAAAAACATCCTGAATTCATAAAAATGAATTTTATTTTCAAACCAAAATATTCAGACTGTTCATGCTATGATGGCTGTTATTTAGGGAAATTGATTTAATTTGTAGGAAATGAAAAAGAATTATACAATGTTTAAACAAAAATGAAACATTTTTGTGCTGAAACGTTTCAATAACTGCCATTCTTTCTTATTAATAATGGTGACCAAGTTGAGGAAATTTCCCGTATTGACTGTTTGACCTGGTTTGGGAGTGAAAATAAATTTTTAAAATCTCCGCAATTTCCCAGAACAGGAAGACCACTCTCATTCTTTTGTTTTAATAAAATATTGTAATAAACTCAATCTGTTAGCATGGGTCATTTGGTATTTTGAAAAGATTTTGTGTTCAGATGTCCCCAATAGGTTCATACCCTTTGCTAGCATTGCGAGACAGTATTACACCAATTAAGTATTTCACAGCTCAGTCACTGCATAGCTATCCATGCATGCTGAAAGGACCCAGGTGTCAGACTGCAAATGCAGGAGAAGACAGGAGTGAGAATCAGTGTTGGGTGCCCCACATTCACTCCTTACAGCAGGGGCCATGCCAGCCTCCTCAACTCACTATTTTAAGGTGCCTAAACTGAACTGTTGTCATTCAGATGAAAATTAAGGCTGCTCTGCCAAAGAAAGCAAGAGTAAACTCCGCGTGAGTCAACCACTCGCTCTGATCTAAAGCTCGGTACAAAACACTACCCAGACTAGAAACAGCTTCTGTATCTTCAGCACAGACCATCCATTACAAACCCAAACAGTCCAGTTGTTGGAATTGATACAGTGCCAATATTTTTTAAATGCTTCTGGAGTTTATCACAACTTTAATGTGAAAAATTGGACCAAAACTCCTGGGACAACCAACTTTCCTTCCTCCAGTGAATCTGCAGCTCTTTTGCATAACAATTCTCTGATATTCATGCATCTGGAAAAAGGATAGGATCAAAGCAGAACGTGCCCTTGTATGTAAAAAGCTTAAAACTAACAGGTAATTAACTGAACTTTGATGTACCCTGAAAATGTCTAATGAGTGTTTGTTTGTTGAGTGAAATCTATCAGAGCATTTTTTTGTTAATTATTTTTTCCCATCCTTCATAACAGTAGCGCAGCAATAACTTTATTAGTGACTTTTCTATAAAGATATCTCTTTACCTTGGACAAACTTGATCAAATTCATAGCTGGTGTATTTCTGAATGCCTGCCTGTTCTGGAAAATGAGGGCTGTTCCTCAGGCAATTAGATTTCCATGTAAAACTATGCTATGATTCCCAGGAGCTTTATTCCATGTGAAAGATTAAAGGTAGATTTAACAAGTTCATGTAGGTTTCCCAAGTCTTATAGGAAACACTCCTACTGTTCAATAGTGCAAGATGCAGTTTAAGGTCAGCATTAGCTAAGAGGGAAATATGAGCTGTTTTATACTTGACTAGAAACCACAGGCCTTACAAAATGCTGGTAAAGTTTCAGTGCTGTGAGAAAAATTATCATGAATATTTTGTTGTTATGAGATGCCTGATAAAGACTGAAATACAGCCATTGCAGAGATTTAAATAAAGTTTCTATTACACTGCTTCCTGGCATTTTATCAAATCAGACAGATGTGGACAACATATAATATTATCAACCTCAATCCCACACTCAAACCCTCCAAAGCATCTGAAGGGATCAGTAGGAGTGCATGGTTTGTTTTGCTAATTTGTCAATACCGATGGTGTAAACTGGAGACATAATGATGCTGTGAAGTAATGCATTCTGATAATAGGTAGCACCTTACCTTGCTTGCAGCCTGTGTTGCTCGTCATTGGCTCCCTTCAGGCTGCCTTACTTTGAGGTTGCTGTGAAGAGCTGGTGACTCGGCATGGTCCACAGCAAAGCTGGCTGTAGTCTTCTGTAGCCTCCTGTGACCTGTTTTCAAGAAGAAGAGCAGATGGAGAAGCAGTGATAAAGAGAGTGGTTAAGATTAGGATATGATGCATCAGCTTGTCTATGTACATAGTGTTTATTATATATATATGACTTGGAAGGAGGAGTGATCGCTGGGGAAAAGATGAGTCAAGGTGACTTAGAAGAACCAGAAGGCTGAGGAGGAATTCAGACCTCAGTTATCCAGATGAATGATGGCAAGTGAGTATCAGTGTTAAGCAATGTAAAATCATGCCTGTTGAAGAGATAAGTATGAACTACCCAGACATTAGAGAATTCTCAATTAACGTTATCAGCCCAGCAAAGAGGCCAGTTTCTCACCATAGCGCCATGAGGGCTCTGCTGAGTGCAGTCAATGAAAGACAGGATATGCTACAGAGATAAGAATGGGGCGATAAACCCTGCAGAATTTATAGTGCTGTAGCCAAATGTGCTGTCCTGTCTAAAATACAATGAACAGTACCGGGGAGAGGAAAAGAGCAAGTTCAGAAAAGAGTGGTGAAACAACCAACCTGCAAAGTGAAACTCACTACAACAGAAAGACAATGGAACCAGGAATTTTAAAAAGATTTTAAAGTGATTATAGAGAATTAGAACAGTTTTGTGAAATAGCTAGAAAATCTGATGCACAGGCTAATCTTTATTGGATCAGGAAACATAATGATGAGGGACAACTACCCACCTGCACTTACTAAGAAGTTCAGTACATTGAAACATCTGCTGGGTAGTAGTTGAGAGTACTGGATCACATTCCTAGTACAACAGTTGCTACACCCATATATTCGTTGAAACTTAAAGCGGAAAGAATGGGACAGAGTCATTAATATAATTGCTCATAACGTTACCCCTAAAACTCCTAAAAATTATTTGTCAGAGCTCCCTTGAATTTCTATAGAAAGTTACTGTACACATGCTTTCTTTGTGCTTGTTCAGCCATTAATCAAAAAAGAATCTTTTCGTCCAAAGATCAGCATGAGACCAACCTCTGAACACTAACTTCAGAAAAGTAGTCTTGTGCTGCTACAGAATTAGACACTTCAGTGTCTCTGTTCTAAATAAGTTGTTAACCCTCACCCTTTTCCCAGCACTAGCAGAAATAATTATTGCTATTTACCATTATTACTCAGTCTTTTCAAAACACATGGTTAGTCAGTATCCTGCCTTGAGAAGAGTTTGCAAAAATTGCATATGAACAAGTAAAACTAAAGAGATACAAATACATTGTAGTTAATAAGCCACAAAGATTCATCTGAAAGAGGACTTTTGAAATGTGATTTAAACACAATGTTAGAGAGCATCTGATATGTGAAAAGTCCTAGATTCAAGAAAAAAACTTGATAAAAATAATGATAGCCCATTGGGAAGGGAAGTGATGATGTATTTTTTCTATATATGTACTTTAAAAGCTAAATTATCTATCTAATTCTACTCCCATTGTAATCAAAACCAAACTTTATCTATTTCCAGTTAATTTTCTTTTTCATAGTCCAGTGAGACTCATATATTCAGTACAATGTTTGGAAAGTGCTCACATTCACAGTGTTACATATTCTCTAAACCAGGCTGGGTTTGAATCCACGTTCCAGGGCCTGAAGAAGACCTGTGTTTGACCAAGTGATGGGTAATTGCTGCTGATGAGCAGAACTGTCAAGTTCCTTCATTTTAAAAGGCCAGGGTAAGCCTAACTCAGTTTTGAAAGCAATACTGTCTAATTTAAGAGCAGGTTTTGATCTGTGAGTCCAGAGGTATCACTAGTTACTCCCTTGCATCTCAGAATTAGGCCAAACAGACGGAGAAATAAATATCTGTTTCTTAGCGTTTTCTGTGAGCTAGTTTAGGTATCTCCCCATTGGTGCTGCCTGTTCTGAATCCCACCCGAGGCAGCCATCACTTCTCATGCACTTGCAGGGTGAGCTGCGATGTCCAACACAGGGCAGCAGGTTCCCCCTGGGGAGGGAGAGGACACTGGGCATTGCAAGACCCCCTCAGAGGCACAACTGCATTTCATCCTCTAACTCAGCTGGGGAGAACCCCAGGGGAGCCTGGCACTTACTAGGGCTCTTGAGAACCCTCTTAATAAATAACAACAAAAGTAGAACAAAAAGTCAACATAACATTGCTTGCATTTTTTACCAACCTGGTATATGAAAATCATACAGTCCATAAATAGTTGGATAGACCAGAAGGAAATACAAAAGTCATGTGGTTCAATGTTCAGGACAATGCATGTCAGAAAAAACCCCCAGTGATTTCTGCATAAAGGTCAACTCTTCTGTTTGGATAGAGGAGAACAGATCCAACCTTGATGTGAAGACTTAATGTCTTCACCACATACAGTGGCAAACTGTTCCAGTGGCTAATTACTCACCCTTGCTGCTGGCAATGTGCTACTTCTGGTTTGATTTTGTTTAGTTTCTGCTCTTATTTCATCTGCTTTTCTTTTTCTTCTTTTTTCTTTTTTTTTTTTTTCCTTTATTCTGTTTTCTTCTCTTTGAAAAATTAAAGAGCCAGCCACAGTCCGTAATCTTTTTCCTCATGTTGGCACTGTTTTTAGGCTGTGACTGAATTATTGTTTGGCCAAACTAAAGCTATTATTGCCTAGCCAAATTAAGGCTGAGCACCTCAGATTTCAGTACCTAAGTCAGACTTTTCCGAGCACAAATTACTTTTGTTGCTCTTTCTGACCCTCCTTTTATTTGTCATTTTCTTTGTGGCACCAGGATCAGACTGTTCCAATGGTGATCTTTATTGTCTTGTACAGAGAGGTAATACCTCTCTCTCTGCTGTAGCTGTCTATTAACCCAAAGATCACACTTGACAGGATGAATAGCTTCTCTAGCCTGTGCTGAGTTTGGTGGAGGGTAGCAATGGAAGTTTGCTCAGGCCGGTACAGGGAAAAGATCTGCTCCTGGAAGAGGGCTGGGGACAGTGTCCTGTATGCATAGGGCAAGGCAATTTCTTGCCAGTGGGGTCTGGGCACTATTACTGTGCCGTGGGATCTGCTGCCTGTGAAAACCTGGGGAAGGAGACCTGGACAGCATGGCAGGTTTTGGCTGAACAAGCTGTGAGGATGTGTCGCATGTGGTGCTGAGCCTTCAGAGTGTCTCTGGCTGGCCTGGGCTGCCAGCATCTGCTCAGGGATCAGAGTGCATCCAGAGTGCAAAGGGAGCATACTCCTCAGAAACACTTCATATTAGTGATCCTATGTCACCTCTCACTTGCTTACACCTTTTCTCCATCTTTCATTTCCCTAGTTCCTTCCTGTCTAGATACATCTGTGCAACACACAGTTCTCATCCTTCTGACCACTGCAGATATCCTCTCTTTAGACACGCAAGCCGTACTGGCTGTGCAGCTGCAGGAGACAGCCAGCTTTTCACTGGATGGATGTCTGTGAACTTTGATAACTCTATTGAATTGTGAATGTCAGTGTTGCAAAATTTCTGTCTGATGTGCAATGACAAGGTATGTGAACCCCTCATGATATTTAAGAAAAAAAGGAAAATGTGACAATGTTTTAACTAAGTGCTATCAGTAACTACCTAAAGCTGCTCTCTATCAGAATGGGACATCCTTTATGATTATAGTCCTTTCCCTTTCTGCACATTATCTCTGCTTTTTTTAAACAAGATTATTCAAAATTGTTCAACAGATGTTTTCTTCATGTATATTTCAACCTACTGCTTATCTAAAAGAGAATTAAAGAAATGAGACATGTGCTGTCACTTATCCTCAGGTGTGAGGTTAGTGGGTTAGTTAAGTCAGCTGCTATTACTTCTATTCCAGGATTGGTTGAATCACATTTTTATAAACAGAAGAAAATATATCCAAGAGATTTCCAGATAGCCTCTGAGGTCATTAGAGCTAAGTATCTGGTCTCATTAGTAATTTCAGTGTGTTATCTGCAACTTTCAGCTTTGAATCACCTCTCAGTTTGGTTGTGTGTGCCTAAGCCAATTTTGAAAAAGGAAATTAGGCTCCTAATTTTGAAAGCTGAATGACGTCAGAGTGAATTAGCCTTTAAAATCTGGCTTGATTCTGTTCACTATCTGTGCCATGACTGCAAGGCAGCATAAGGCAGCCATGCCTCTGCAAGAATTTGTTGCTTCTTATTTTACACCAAAAAAGTTCTCCTAAATATGCAATATATCCAGCCATGAAATTTACTAATGTGTTTATATGCTGTTATGACTAACATAGGCATTCTTAATTAATAAGTCACAATTTCTTATTAGGTCCCTTCTCACTACATGGCATACGACTCAGTTAAAAGGAAATCATCAGGCAAAGCTCTAGTGAGTGCTTTAGAAATACTGTAATGGCTGCATTGCAATTAATGAAGTGTTAGAGATAATCCATTGCCATCTGTCTTTATTTTACTAAGCCACTCAAGTAGAGACCATATTTGAGGGGAGAAAAGAAAATCCAGAGCTAGAAGAATACTGCAAATGAGTATTCGCCAACATTTGTTCCAGTTCTGAGCAGCTGTTCAGTGTGATCATGTTCATACCTCCTTTTATTTGCTATTCATGATCATTCTCACAAACGAGGTTATTCTTCATACAAATACCTAATTGAGAATGAGCATGTTCCTATTCTTCTATTCACAGTGCTTTTGCCTCACAGCCAGAGACACAGATCAGACTGACTCCGTTGGTTGACAGCCTGCTGCTAACAGCAACCTGTGAGCAGGTCTGAGGTGAGACTTGCACAAAGAGCTTTGGTGCACAAGTGCCCGGGACTCCCTGTGTCTGAGCCTCTAGTGAAAGAGAGAATAAAGGCAGAAATGACTGAGACCGGCAGGCACATGGCTCACTCAACCTTTTGTCCAGCTGTAGGCTTTACTAAACTCTAAGCTGGGCTGCAGCCCAGGGGCTTGTAAAGGCTGGTCTGAAGGTAGGAAGCTCTTTGGTTTTTTTGTTTTTTTTTTTTTTTTACCAGTGAAATGCAATGTGGGCAACGATCTTTTCAAATAACCATACACATATACATATATTTATATGTACATATATGGTGGCAGTGCTGCATGGGGATACAGATGTGGAGTTCCCTTGTATCTCCACATCTCAGGAGTCTTAAATGATTTTTTTTTCTGGTTCTGCTTCCTCCACTTCATTGAGGGGAATCACCTCTCTGTCCTACTTACCCACCTTGTGTTCATCAAATACAGATACAATTCAATCATTAGAATACTTGTACCACTCTGAAGCAACATGAGTCTTTTTATATAAAAAGATTTATTCATCTTTGTTTGGGACACTGACCTACCAGTCAGTCCTATTAATCCAAACAGAAAATACATGTTAATATTTATAAGTCTGCAATTCTCTCAAGGCAATGTTTTTTATGACAATGAAGCCAAAAACTGTGGTAAAAACAGAAAATGGGCAGTGAGCATCTAAAAAACAGTGTGAAAAACACTGACCTTTATGAGTATTCGTTCTACTCAGTAAAATTGTCCAAATGTAACACTGACAGTTTTATTACCTAGTGGATTGTAATAAACCAAAATTCAATATTCTTGTTTCACTACAACTATTATTTTGGAGCATCCTGAAAGATGATGTTCTTCGTGTCCAGAAACATAAAATGCAGTAATTCAGGATACACCATGCAGTTTACCAAATAGATTTTGACAAAGGTCCTTCATCAATATTTTACTGATAATGAAAAATGAACATCTCCATTTTATTTATTCTCTTAGGATCCTAGCAACCTCTTCTATGCTCCAAGGGGAAACTCAGTGCTTCTGAAATGATAAAGTCTTTCATGCAACCTTTTAAGAAGGCTTCAGTGCCACATGTCCATTATTTTTTATTTATTGTTTTAAAGGGAGTTTTTCCATGACCTTATATCTGACATATTTTTGAGTAGTAATCATAGCAAAGCAGCACCTTGGCTGCATTGGTATTTATTCCTGCAGAGATCTGCATTTTGATTTCACCTGTGTGCATAATGAATTCTGACAGCTCAGCCTGTCAGTAAAAATGAAGACTGCTTTTAAAGAATTGGTCTGCTGGTGTACTCCCCAGTTAAATATGCTACAGAAGTTGAACAGTTTCACTGGAGAGAGGAAGCCTTTGAATCTGTTTGTCTCTATTTCTTAACTTTGCTTTATTATAACGTTTTGTAGGGTGAAGTAGTTCAAAGTGTTGAACAAGGAATGAAGTCCTCTCTTTACTTGATAGCTAAATGTTCTCACCTTTTCCATTCATGTTCCTCCATGGTTAGTTCCTTTGGGGGAAATATGTGCACATGGCAGAGAGACAGACATTGCCTATTACAGGCTATTGCAGAATTGCAACATCAGTGCTTTGAATGGCTCCCTGGAGGTTCCTGTCTCTTTCACTGACAAACAGGGGTAGAGGGCACATCTCAGTTTTCTTGGAATTGCAGGTGCCTAAAAGAGATGGGGTGGAAACTGTCCTTGGCATCATGAAATTGGGTGTTCTTTGAAAACCACATGTCTGCCTACAGAGGCAATGCCAGGGCAGTGAAGTCTTCCCTTCCTCATCTGCATGGGTCCCTTGGAGAAGGTACTGATGGGGACACTCTTCCTCAGCTGTCACTCAGTCTTTGGCTGTCAAGTGATCCATGTCACTGCCATGGGTGCCAGCTAGCCCTGCTTACACTATCTGGGGCTCTGTGATGGCAGAAAGTAGGACTGATACCATTCCTTCCTTTCGGCGGACCAGAAAAAATCCTTTGACTGGACTCAGACACATTTCTGTGAGTGATGCGCATTTTAATGATACCTCTGTTATTTTGCATAGAAAAAGGTGCAGTACACCATAAACCTCTGGAAAGAGTGAACAAACCATTGCGCAGTAGTGGTCAAGCGTAGATTTTGGTGCATTGTTCTGGAATGGAGCTCTGCCTGCATCCTTTTTTTCTGTAGTATTTCTCTTTAAACATTTTCTCACTGTCAGCGTGTTGGTCATTCCAGCACAGAAAAGAATCCTCATTTGTAATGTGTGATATAAAAGCTGCAAGCACACATAAACTATCTTAGATCATAGAGATTTTCTCAGAAGTGACTGATAATCAGGGAGATGAACTGAGAGGGAGATAGTCGATGTGGAAGTAAGGCCATGACATAAATCTTTCAGAGGAAAGGGAATAGCTGGTTACTCAAAATGAAAGAGAATGTCAGATATTTGGCAAGTTGGATAAAAGTCTTGTTTACAGTGCACTTGCACATCCAGAATATCTACTCTTAGAGGACAGTGCAAATAAATCAGAGCATCTATTTTCCCAGCATTCATGTTTCAGTATTGTCTCAGTATATGTTCCTGGTTTGACGAGGTCAGCAGTTCATTGCATATGAATGCGTGTTTGTCTCCTTAAATGATCTTTTGGATCATGTTTACTTGTTTACTTCAGTACTCAGATGTGGATGCATCTCTGTGTACCCAGTGAAAACTGGCTGCTGTGCATTTTGATGTTACAAGATGCAAAGCACTGCACATCCCTGTATCTGAGGGCACAGTTAAGCCCTCAAAACAGCTGAATTGTGTCTTTGTGCAACAGGGGATTTGATAATTGGGCAGATGAAGCATGAAGGAATGAAGCTAGAGAGCTGGTGGCACAAATTCCAGTCTGAATCCAACAAATCACATTATAAGAATGATTTTTTTTTTCTTTAAAACATCCTTACAGCAGGGATGTAATGGAGATAAAGCAAATGTTATTGACTGCTATAGTATCATTCAAGTGTCATTCTTTTAGCAGCATGCTATACCGCTTGTAAGCAGGCACAGGGCAGCAGCCGAAGGAGTCTTTGTGCTGTCTGCGTTTATAATTGTTCCTGCTGAGCAAAAACCTAAGGCCATTCAGTGTCTGTATGACATGTAGCAGGGATATGTCAAAAACACATCCTGTTATGTTTGGGGTGCAGTTAGAGATAAAAATTGGTTGGTTTATAGTTTTAATCAACAATGATTAAATGCGTCTCTGCCAGATATGTAGAAAAAAACATCTGTAATGTTCATGTCAGTGTTGCATCTAGATTCCTTAGTCAGTCATACATGGGAAAAGACTAGGGAAGTATTTTGAAACAGTGCCAGCACACGGATATTAGGTTATTACTTTAATTGACTACATCAACAAATACACAGAAGTATCACTTACCAGACAAGTTTCTCTTGGTTAGTCTCTGATAGTGGATTTCAGTTCACATAAATAGAGTTTCTAGAGCTTCCTAAGGAAAGAAATATGAGGAACAGACATCCCATTTATCATCCTTAGGCCAGTGGGGACATTGAATATTTTAACTAAGTTTTGACAAATTGTGTGCAAGTCAGTGATCTAGGAATGAAGTTCTGGAAACCATTGGCTATACATTTATAAAAACAAGTAGGAAATTTAATATGTTAGGAGCCAGATGGAAGGAGTATGCCAGCGTCATGCAGAGAGAAACTTACACTAGAGACAGGGAATAAACTGTAGTTATAATTACAGAAAAAATTTTGGCTGCACTGAAGGATGTTTTCCCATTGATTTCAGAGAGAATAGAATTTAATCCAGAGTATGTAGGGGTGAACAGTGTTTGTTAGGATCATATCTCTTAGACAGATGCAGGCATAAACTAAAGGACAGATGCTCCAGAGTGAGCTGTAACAGGAATAATAAGTTTCCCTGAACAATGAATTTTTTGTATGTTTTTGCAAAGGCATTTTTATGCTCTGCAGTGCAATTTGTGAAAATATGTTTTGTTTCTTCTTTTTCTTTAAATTTGATGTTTTCAAGCTGGTTTACATGAAAGAAAGGAAGAATCCAACACTTTGGTAAGCATTCGCTGTAGGAGAACAGATTTTCGCATTTGCCTTATACATGAAGGTAGTGGCATTGAGTGCTTAGAAAAGAAGTTTCACATCAGCACAAAAATTGGCAGTACTGTGTATGTCAATGCTAACTTTGTGCAGAGCTGTAATATATCACTGACTGTAGAAGAAGAGCCACACTGCCCCTTCTTTCCAGACATGTCAGCAGGTCCTGAGGACACACTTCTGTTAGCTGAGCGTTCCCATGGCACACCGCTAAAAAAAGCCATTACTAGCTCCTGGCCTGAGATCTCAGTACAATACAAAATGCTTTTTCACAATACCTGTTTTAAAACCTGTAGGAAGCATTTTCATTTTACTTGTTGTGCAGAGCTATTTTGCAGAAAGGAAGGCTGCGAGAGGAACTATGTGGACATAGAACATATTCTGCCAGTGGCAAAACTGATATTATGAACTTCACTGGCATATAAACCTAAGTTTGTTTTTAACAGTTTGGAAAGTACTGAGGGTACATTCTGCTCCTTCTGGATTGACCTGGAGTCCCTGAACTTCACAGAGGTGAAACGACAACAGTTCTGTGATGCCCGTGCTTTGAGTGCTTTGCCTAGGGTGGCACCTCTTGAAGAGAATGTTAACAGGACAATATCAGCTCCTGTGTAAGTTCAAGACTTGAAAACTCCCCTCTTCGAAGTGCATCATTAGAAATGGATGAAATCTGGCATCTCCTGAGACACTTTTTGCAAGTTTGCAAAGTTTTTGATTTTCCTGCTTCCATTTCCATCCTGGAAAACAAAAAGAGTGGGGTAAAAAGGTGTCTTTTACTCAATATTATGGTGTTTTGAATCCAGAAATTCAAGGAACATGGAAAAGAAATGTGCAATGAAAGAACTAATCTCACTCTGTCAGAACCTCAGCCAAGGTTCAGTGCAGCTGTGGCTCAGCGAGACGAGAAGGGTCAGAAAGTCTCTGTATCATCCATACTGGTCTGGCTGTTCAGAATTTCAGTTCTACTCATTGCTGGTGGATTATACACCGAGGAAAAGAGAAAAATCAATGTGCTTTCTGGAATGCAAGAAGAGGAGTAGTTTTGTTGCCCAGCCTCACATTTTTGAACCACAATTTTGCTGGGATCAGCAGTAGCCTGCTTAATAATCTTTCTCTTTTGCTGTTGCCTTGGTCCTCTTAAAGGAAAACAAAACCCACAGTAAAACAAGATGGAGTAAAATACAGCTGAACTTTAAAGGGATTACCATTTTTGCACCAGTTACTGAAGTTCCACTAAAAGACACAGTAAAGTAACACAATAATGTAATGTTCATTTTACAGGGAACAGTGATAATTTTAACCATGGATTAGGAGAGGTATGGTCCCATACACTGGAGTGAGATTTATTCATATGGGAAATCCCAGAAAGGTGGATTTTTGTAGGTTTTGGCTTCCACCCAAATTTTCAGGTGGTATGTGACTCTATTAAAATCAGTGGCAGCATTACCACTGAGCATAGTGGAGTCACAGGTCGAATCTGAATACGGACAGGCCACACTCCAGTCTTTGGAGGTCTCCTTTATATGTGATGAACAGAAACAGATTCTGCTCTTTAAAATGTGAGTTTATACACACACACACATGAATATTTCCAAGCTTTCTGTTACAGTGCCAAACCTCAATATCAGGAGACTGTTAGGTCTCACTTTTTGGTCTAATTTTATCACTTTTCTAATAAAATAATTCCATAGACTTCAAGAGATATGGTACTCACTTATCCAAGGAGGATACCACATTTAGACCTGAAAAGTCCACGCAACTTAAAAAGGCAAATTAATTTCCAGATGCTTTTCAGCCTTCAATGAAAACTAGGGGTTTAGTCTCACCTGTCTGAACATAACAGTAAAGATTTGCTTGCCTTCACAAATGAATAATATTCCAGGTTATTATCTGTGAGTTTCAGTTACTGTTTCTGCACGTATGCATATTTTTCTTTTGTCTTTACTTTTCTATTTCTTTCAATAAATAACAACATACAGTCAATATTACTGACATTGATTATTAAAGTTTACAAATGGGTTTAATCCATATCATAGTTTTAAGGCAAATTTTCCATTTAGCATTAGTGAAGTAGGCCTGAAAATTGATAACAAAGTATAATTTCTAGAGCTGCTATTTATTTATCACAACTGAAAAAATGCACTTTCATATTATCACCTCAATGAAGAAGAACTTCTAATGGGAAATTCAATTTAAAAATACATTTTCTCTTGGGGGATTTTTTTTTTTTTGTAAGCTATTTTAGATAAAATATCTAAATTTCAGGATTTTGGGGCTAATCATCTACCCCCAGTCTTTGATTATATCACTGGGGTGGCAGGAGGAGTGCTCATAACTAGCCTTCCTTTAGTGCTGCGAGGGAGTATTTAGCCTAGTACTCTCTGTGCCTCCCTGGGATGTATGTTTCTCCAAAAGCTTATTGAGGAAGGTGAAGTTGGATTTCTGCTCTGAATCTCTCTCCCAAAAGCCTGTTCTTGTCTGTTGATACCAAGGTAAATTCAGCTGCACTTCCCAGGGGAAGATTACCAAATGGCTAAGCTTCCCATGGGAAGATCACCAAATGGAGCAGATGATTAATCGTCACATGTTTTATGGTGGAGTCCACAGACCTTGGTCAGCTTCTGGCATGTAATAAGATGGTGCACAAAAGCTGTAGAAGGCCCTGGCCCATGAGCTCATGATTGAGAGGAGCAAGTCTAGCTGGATGGCTCCAGTGCAGCTCAATAAGCCAGCAAATCTCTACTCTGTCTTTTTTCATAGAATAGAATCACAGAATCATTCAGGTTGGAAAAGACCCTTGGGATCATCGAGTCCAACCATCAGCCCTACTCTACAAAGTTCTCCCCTACACCATATCCCCCAGCATCTCATCTAAACGACCCTTAAACACATCCAGGGATGGTGACTCCACCACCTCCCTGGGCAGCCTATTCCACTGTCTAACCACTCTTTCTGTGAAAAAATTTTTCCTAATGCCCAGTCTAAACCTCCCCTGTTGGAATTTAAAGCCGTTTCCCCTTGTTCTGTTACTAATCACCTGTGAGAACAGACCAGCACCAACCTCTCTACAAAGTCCTTTCAGGTAGGTGTAGAGAGTGATGAGGTCTCCCCTCAGCCTTCTCCTCCTCAATCTCTCCTCATAGGATTTGTTCTCCAGGCCCTTCACCAGCTTCGTTGCCCTCCTCTGCACTTGTTCCAGCATCTCAATATCCCTCTCGTATTGAGGTGCCCAAAACTGGACACAATACTGAAGGTGTGGCCTCACCAGTGCAGAGTACAGGGGGACTATCACCTCCCTATTTCTGCTGGTCACACTATTTCTAATACAAGCCAGGATGCCGTTGGCTTTCTTGGCCACCTGGGCACACTGCTGGCTCGTGTTCAGTTGCTTGTCAATTAGAACCCCCAGATCCTTCTCTTGCACACAGCTCTCCAGCCACACCTCCCCAAGCCTGTAGCGATGCACGGGGTTGTTGTGGCCCAAGTGCAGGACCTGGCACTTGGCCTTGTTGAAGCTCATCCTGTTAACATTGGCCCAATGATCCAATCTATCCAAGTCAATCTGTAGAGCCTCCCTATCTTCATGCAGATTGACATTCCCGCTTAACTTGGTGTCATCTGCAAATTTACTGATAATACACTCTATGTCCTTATCAAGATCATCAATAAAGATGTTGGACAGAAATGGTCCCAACACTGAGCCCTTTTCCTTAGTTTTCTTCTGATTTAGTGAGTTGAATCAGCAACCTGGGAGGTCGGAGCAAGGTGAGAATGGAGAGGAGAAGGATGAGGAGGAAGAGGGATGAGGCTTGTCCGCTTCAGCAACACTAGTCTCTCCAACTGGGCTCAGCCCAGCTCAGCTACTCACTTTTTGACTTAATTCACATGAAATATTGAGATAAATTTGAGAAAAACTGACATAAAAGACCAACTTATTCACCACCTTCATATGTCAGTGAAGAACAGTTTATGCATGCACAATTTCCAGTCACTTCATATGTATTTCAATAGCAACATTTACACGTCTGCATCTTGGTTTTAGTACTGCTCAACAAGAAACAGATTCTCAGTCCCTGTTATGTACGTAATTTTTCTGGGTGGATGCCCTATTCAGTGTGGTACATTCAGCAGGAACAAGTTAATTTACTTGGGAGTTAATCTGGAAAACCTCTGTGGCAGCCTGAAACAAAGAAGGATTGATCAAAAACCAGACACAGCAGTCATTTATTTGGTGATGTGGTCTGAATAAGAGACGAACAGTAATGGGTTATTTAAACAAGCCTGTTTTATTGTCTTTGTGCTAACAAGATTCTGTGACATTACAGAAGGAGATCATCAAAAGGTCCAGTAAAGTTCCCTGCCCTTTAGTGTAAGATTTCAACAATTTCCTCCAGGCAAAAACAATCTGCTGACTAGTGGCATCTGTCCTGTGCTGTGCAGGCTCTTCTACTGTGAATGAGATTGTGCTTCCTTCCACATTTAACAAAGGGAAATGAAGGAAGAATTGCTTGCCGGGCATATGTGTGTGTGCTTATGTAAAACACCATGTATACATGCACATACATATACTGGGATATGTATATGTGTGTACGACCATATATATAATATATATACATCCTTATAAGTTCATATACACATAAAAATGACTATAAATGTTAAACTAGACATACAAAATTATGACTTAGAGTTGACCAAAACTGTAAAGCAGTAAGTAAGCTTGTAATTCCTGCTATTGTAATCTCTCTTTAGGTCAATTATGCTGGCAGTAGGAAAAACATTGCCTTGTCAGCCTGTGTCTGCAAAAAACAAATACATTCAGCTCGATGACATGTGCCCCATTACTGTGACTTAGGGTAACACCAGGATGTTTTAGTAGGACTGTCTTATCCAAGGCAGGTGAAGATGTTCCCTATTTGATATGTGGAACAGTTGGAGATAGGGCAGAGAAGACCAACAGGGAGAGATCTAGAAAACACGATGTATGAGCAAAGATTAAAAGACTTGGGCTTGTTTATCCTAGAAAATAGAAGATTAAGGAGAAGACAAAATAATAACCTTCAAGTAAAGATGAAGAGAGAAAAGGAATAAATTGTCTCTATAACCACGGTGAATCAGATAAGAGGGAATAAAATAAAATTGTATCAAGGAAGATTTAGGTCAGATGCTATGAAAAGTTTCTGCTGGGAGCAAGTGCCTATGTTCTGACATATGCAGGGAGGAGATGCATTTGCCAGCACTGAGGTCTTCAAGAATCAGGAGGGGCCTGGATTGCGTCCTTTTGTGCAGAGCGCTGGAACTCTTAAGGCTCCTGCCAGGCTCATTTTCTGACTTAATGGTAATTTTCAAGCTATTTTATCTGGTTCAATGCTTCCTGACTAGAAAACTGAATCAGCATGTATCAGGGACTCTTAGCATACACTAGGGAAAGATCAAGACATCTGAAGCTCATGCATCTACTACACAAGTCTGATGTGTCCAGACAAGAACACATTTCAGGAGGAAATCTTTTCAGCGTATTATATGTGATGGTTGGAGACACCAAAGGTGGTTTTGTGCACAAATGCAATGGAGACAAATGCTCCTTTATTTCCCAAAACACAGAGAAATGCATTAAAACAAATGTTCTGGGTTAGGATTAAGCTTGTCAAATCCAGGAAACTGAGAGTTAAAGTTCTCACTCTTTCCCACAACTGAAATCTGTTGTGCTTGGTCCTTGATGCATAGCTTGAATTTTTGCATACTTTAGGTAATTTAGAGGATTTAGGAAGGCTTGCTATAAATATTACATAACAGTAGCTTTCTGTAGTATTAAGAATGAATACCAGGGACTTTATCAGTGACAGGAGGTGAAGTTTGAATCATGGCTTTGAATCATGGCAGGGGGGCATGTAGAAAAGGATGTTCAAATGGATGTAGAATCAGTTCAAGCATACTAAAATATGCTAATTTTTTATCTTCAACTCAGGCTGCTCTCTGCTGACCCCCATTTTCAAAAGGCTAAACTATGTTGCAAAACCAGAAAACCAAGTACTGCAAAATACTTCTTGGACCTTCTTGGATGTGCTAACTCAAAGACTGCTAATGACTTCAGTGGATTTGAATCTTACGAATGCCTGATTGCAGTGCGTGGTGATAATGTAACCAGCAACATAATTTATGTTCATACTTTTGGAGCAGGGGGAGGAATGATAGGGTAGAATATGCTTCTTTGAATAGCAGTGCATTATTTTATCATAGCATTTTACCCTTTCAACATCACTGTCTATCATGTTTTGAACAACCCAGATAATGCTGAGTAGGGGAGGAGGCTTATACACACAAGTGACAAGTCCCATCAACTGTTTTCCCCCAGCATGCCCACAGATTTCTCACAGAGTTGGGCTGCTATCCCTAGAGCTTTTCAGTCAGAGATTTTTCAGAAAAAAATAATCATCAGAAATAAAATCAAGTAAAGAAGAGTGAACACCTTAGAAAGGGAACAAGAGAGAAAGTGAGTCTTCAAGGGCAAGACTACTAGCAACAGGAGAGGTGGAAGCCAGTGAGCATTAGATGTGCTCTCCACAGGTACAGCAGTATATGCAGATTGTCAGCTACACTGGTTGTGTGACCAAAATCCTAGATGCTGTGGGTGTTAGCCACATATAGGGTATGGTTAGCCATCATCAGGGGGATGAGCCAGGAGCTGAGGGTGACCCCAGTGTGAAGAGTGCCCTCACTGACCAGGGCACTGTCCTCCACTGTCCTCCAGCAGGCAGAGCTGAGTGCTGGTCTGTCAACAGCCCCCCACAAAACAAGTGATAAACCACATCCAGGATCCATCCAGGGAGGCCAGCTGGGAGCAGCAGAGGCGACCAAAGACAGGACTGGAAACAAGTCTACAATACAGATCCAAGGTCTATCCAGGAGACTGGGCCAGAAGCAAGACCAAGTCTGAGCTGAAATGGGGCTCCTAAACCCATGCACAGAGGTGGGGATGTAGGTCTCTGGTGAGGCAGACCACTCTGGTGGGTGCACACACAGTCCTGGCAGACACATAAATACCATTAAGGACATAAGCTTGTGGTCATTACATGGTACTGTGAGATGGTTACCAAAATTTGGAGAGTTTTTTACAACACTGTTCTGCCAGGTGGATTTATAGCCCAATCTTGAGGAGGCTTAACAAAATGAAAATTGATCTATTGGGGATAATATGATTTCCAGGTGGACATTATTAGTTCTTTGATTAGCTATCCTTTCAAAACATTCCCTTTGCTGAGGAGGAGTCTTTCAACAGTCCTATTAGATGATGTCACTTATTAAATGCCCACTCTCCTTCTAGAACCCAAATCTTTCCCAATTACCGAAACAGACAGTTTGTATCAGCAGAAGCCCATTACTGTGCGATGTAAAAAGGGAGGGCATGGGATGTTGGAAAGGTTAATATGTAAGTAAGAAGTAGTCCCTGCTGCTTCTAATTGCATGCCCCAATTTTGACCTGAGGGAATGGCAGAGAAAGGAAAATATCATTAAAATACTACAGGTAGTGAATTTTGAGTTGCCGCTGGACTAAACATATTCAGTGTTTTCTTAGCTTTCTCCATTTGTTTGAACCAAGCCGTGCTCCTGTGAACATTTTTGAACACCAAATGTCAAGTCAAAGCCAAGGTTATTAATTGATATGCATGTCCCTTAACCTGACAGAACAAAATTAGGTTTGGATTGGCTACTTAACACTGTGGATCAAGCTAAAACAAGCATTGCTTTGTTTTGTAATCACACAAGTCAAAAGGCAGAGCATGCTCTTGCACAGTAAGTCAAGAGAGTGCTATGCACCAGTCCTGTCTTTAGGTTTATGGTGCCAGCTGATGCCATGTAAACACCAGTCTTTACCCTTGCAAAATTCAGAGATCAGTGAAAAGCCACAAAACAGTTCAAGAACCATCCTTCTGTGGTCACAAGAATCACAAAAGTTCCCCAAACAATGGATGAGTTGGTAAAAAAGCAGTGACCTGGATTGTGAGAAAACAGAAACTGACCTAGGTTTGTGGCAAATCCTATGCAATAAATATTTACCTAGTTCATTCATTTTTCCACCAGGAAGTTGAATGTTGTGACCCGAGTTGTGGATTTTTTACAGTGGCAAAACACCAGTGGGGTGGGTTAGATTACAACTGTGGCCACTGCAGCAGTCCGATGAGGGTGTCACTGGAGCTGTGGATTCAGAGTTGGACACTTTAAAGACTTCTATGTATTATAGCACTGACTGGTTTAAAACTTACATGTGAAATGTGTCTAACAGTATAAAATTAGATGGGAAACCTTGTGCTGTCTGCATCCCACGGAAAAGGCTTATCAGGGCTGTAGCTTGTGGCTCTGCAATCTCCTCAGGTCTCTGGTACTGTAGCAGAAACCTTCTACTGCCACATCACAGAGTCTAACTTTGGTCATCTCAGCCCTGGGGACGAGTGAAGAGACATGTGTGGGGGAGTTTTAGAGGAGCTAGCACCCTCAGAGATTCCCTTCTCCTGGAATTCTCCAAAGGGCCAAATAGCAGCATCTCACTTGATCACTCTCCCTCCAGGTTCATGCTTTCCTCTACACTAGTCAGGAGCAGAATGACAGAGTCCAGTTGTAGCACAGAAACAATATTGCAGGAATAGCAGAGCTCTTTTTATTCAAAAGGAAGATCTGTAGGGATGAAAGTTTCTCTTGACACACAGGATGGGTTGTTGCATATCTGCCATTCTCTGTATGGACATGTATTTCTGATTCAGCTAAAAGTGTCTGGTACATATTTCATTGGAACTGTGTCTTAAATAAATCACAGGAAAAAAACCTCTGAAGAACAAGCATAAACTGTCAGCAGTTATTTTCTCTGACAGTGAGACACTACTATGTGTCCCACACTTTCCTGTCCATAGTAGACTGAATGTATAAGGAGAAAGCATTTGGAGTGGGTTCAGAAGGATGCTTTACAAAAAACGGTGCCTGTGAGATCACAGGGCTTTAGTTTGTTTATGCTGAAGGAGATGGAAGCAACACTTCTATCTAAGGAGGCAAGAAATCTGTTTCACATCAGTGGCAAAAGCTGTCACCTCCCCAAGTAGCTGAGAGCACCTAGAGATGTTGCAGGACAACAGACTGTTCACACCTCTTGGGCTGGAGCTCTGTGTTGGTGGCATAGTGTTCACTGGAAAATTCAGCTGCTACCACAGTCTGTTTTCATGCTGTTTTTCCTCACTGCTTATTCCTTGACTTTTCAGCAGGGTCCGTGGGCATCAAAGCATCTGCTTGCCTGGTGCTCACCAACAGTGAGAGCAAACAGGGTTACAAACTTACAGTGAAGTTATGTGGTTGCAGACTGGCTCCTGGACTCTGTAGCCACCTACTTCAGGCTCCAGGCTTCCTAGCTACTTGATCCTCCTCACCTAGGTAGGATTATGCACAGTGTTTACAGTACATTGCATATTGCTCTCTGTGGGTTGCGTCTCTAGCTCTTCTGATAGCAGCTGAGGAAGCTACTGACACCAGGAAACCACCAGTCTGGGCTGGCAGAAGGGACAGAGAGAAGTGATGGTGATTTCCAGTGTTCCAGGACATTCTCCGCTTCCTTCCCTAATCTCATGCTCAGCACATATCTTGTGGCCAAGGGTGACAGTTTCGTATCATCCTTTTTTTTTTTTATTTCAGGTTGTGATGGGGTTGAGGACACCTTCTCCCCAGCCATTTCCTACTCCTGCCTTTCTGCAATGGCTCTGATTACAGCACCTATTGCTGTTAGTACTGTCAGATATACTGGAGAAGACTTTCAAGTCCTAAAAGTCCTGAGGCAAATATGATTATTGTATAATAACAGAGTAAATGGTGCAACCCAGAGATTAGAAGTATTGACAGAGACTGCAACTCAAGGTTTAAATTTGAAGCTCACTTCGATGACCTGGAGCAAGTCTCTGGCCTCATTTTTTCACCTTTTGTGATGAGACTGTAAACTTAATAGACTCTTACAGTGTGTTTGCCCAGAGAGACTCTACCAATGGATATTTTTTTCTCTTTGGGAAGACATCTAAGTATCATTGTAATGCAAAACCAAATAATTGTATAAAGCCAGAAAGACCACAGCAATCAACAGGTTTGGGTTCTTGCCATACACAGTAATAAAGAAAACAATAAATATTTGAAGAAGGTGAAAGAAAGTTGTTTAAATGGCCCCTATTTGTACTTTTGCCTTTGAACTATGTGACATGAGAGTCTTTTTCCTCATATACAACAGTAGAATATTTTAGGGAGTTTGAATGTAAAAAGCTGACTTACTGGTACCACACTTCAAACTTCACCTCAGAATTTGACCGTGGGCAGCCACTAGCAGTCACAGCTGGAATATTTCACAGCACAGCTGTCATAAAGTTATTCCTTAACATTTGAAAGTTGTATGAATGAAAACATTTGAAAATATTAATGTGCCTGCTTATTGTGAATCCCTCTCTCCTATGGCTGAAGGCAAGATAAGAACAAATAAGAACATATTTTGATATTTCTTCTTTGAATTTAATTTTACCAATGCCCATTAAAAAGTTTGGTCATTTCCATGAAGGTCTTAAATGAAACAGTAAGATAGAAATGAAAATGACTGACATTTTAGAAAAATCTTTTCTTAAGTATCCATTTTTACTATGTTTTTATTGCAGTTTTCACAGTCTCTTATAAGTCTTATGATACCTTGCTGACCTCTCCATCCATGGGTAATTAGAAGGCCATCAAGTTTTCAGTGGCAATGACTGTCAGATGTCCTTTTAAACACATTGTTGCTGGGTAACAAGACCTTGCACTGCATTCCTTCCTCGAAATATTTGTCCTATTTTTTATATATTCCTGCCAGTAAGTATGTCAGCATTCAGCCAATGTGCTGGAGGGCGAAATGCTAGCTGGAGGTTTTTTATTATCATGTGGTACTTCCCAAAAGGAAAAATAATCAGAACAATCAAAGAGCTCACATGCATTGTGCTGCAAAGGGCTGCATCAACTTGACTTCCACTTTCATACTAAATTTCCCTGGCTGAATTGGTCTTTGAATGGAAATGCATAAGGACTTTTACCCCCATTTAGTGGTTCTTACTCTTGAAAAGCCACTGAAATCTAAAGCACAACTGGGTATACAAGAATGTGGCCTGACATGTTTGAATGACCTTTTGGATCATAATAAAGGATTTTTAAAAGTTCCAGTTCCTTATGATGGTGACCAATGCATTTTGCAAAAAAAAAAAAGTGTAGTCAAATGACAACCATGTGGATTTTAGAAAGGATTCTGCAAGGCTCTGTTTAAAGCCTCTTGGGTGTACTCCAAAAGCCCTTGAAACACACAATCCCTCCCCTCCTCCATCCTAACAGCCTGCTGTAGTCCTTTTTGTGTGCATATCTTATGATAGTCTCTATTTGGCTGACTTTTAAGGAAACTTTGCTCCACTTACGTAAAAAAAAAAAAAAAAGAATAACAAACAATCACAGAGAAAACTGAGAAAGACCAGAGAGTGAAAGGCATTTGGGGACAGATTCTGAACTTGTTAAAATAATTGGGAATTTAAAAAAAAAAAAAAAAAAAAAAGAGGTAAAGCTTTGTCATGAGATCCTGTGCTTACAAGAATTAAGTAGCTGACTGTACATCTGCCTAACAGTAAAGAAAAGAGAGAAATACAGTATCTGTTCCAGTAATTCCCCCAGGACTTTGTCTTTTTCAAAGATGTTTTCCTCTCAAGGATTGTTTTTCTACTTTTTGCTCTACTCCCTCCTCACCGACTAAGTGAACTAGTGAGAACAAAATAAACAATGCATAAAGGCTGAATACTGAATCTGTTAAAGTATCCAGCAGATAACTGGATGGGATGGGGTTTCTGCATCAACTGCCTCATCATGGAAAGCATAAAGAAGTAAATTAAAGTGGTAGTTTATTTCCGGCACGTTCTGTTGTAGGGGACCTCAGCTTTGTAACTTTGATGTTAACAGTCTATTTGATTTAGATAATAATATGTAAATAAACAAACATCGTATGAGAGGGAGAATGGGTAAGAGAGCAAATGCATTTTCATACAAAGCATATAAAATATATTTATCATCATTTAATAGGTACTATGAGCTAAATTCTTCTCTCAGATACAGTGGTACAAATCCAGATCAATGTTATTGCCTTTGAAAGAATTAATCTGGATTCACCATGAGGAATGGGGGATGGACAATTTTTCTACGAAACAGCTTCTTATGAAAATTGCCTTTAAGTTTGTGATGTTTGATTAAGATCTTATGTGAATGTATAAATTCTGAGCCATTTCTACCAAAAGCCTTTAAAAGACATGTTGTTTATTTGCTTGTAATCCAACAATTCAGCAGGAAACCAGCAAACAATGAGAAAACCTACTGCGGGAGAAAAAGAAGTTTTACAGTGCTAATGAATAGCTTTGGGCAATATATCTTATTGATGTATTGCCATATCCCTCAGGAGCAGCTGCTCTAGACCTGGGTATAGTGCAGCATTCAGAAGAACACATTCTTCCTCCATATCTAAAGTATTTTTATGCTCTCCCTCCCCATGGAACTGTTCTCAGATACCATTTGAGATGCTTCAAGTGCTGCAAACACAGCTCAGGCCTTTCTCTGGCCTTCCAGGGAGGGCTCCTCCAGCATATGGCAATAATTTGAGTTCTCCAGATGTTAGCAGGTCCAGAGGAACCTGTGGGCAGCTCTCACCTGGTACCGGCTGATAGCTGTTGCTGGGGAAGCAGCTGCCTGGGGTACGGCTAGCAAATAACAGTCCCAACAGCTGCTCTGCAGATCCAGGACAAGGAAAGTGAAGTATGAACGAAGCAGATGAGATGAGGGGGGAGCTGAATACAACCTCTCTGCTCTGATCTTAATGGTGATATATAGCAATCTGAATCCAAATGCTGACTATTTATTGGTGTGTCTGTATTTCTTAGTCACTAGGGGAAAACTTGCACAGTTTATGCCTGAAAATGCAAAGTTTACTAGAATTTACAAAGGACATGAGATTGCTAAATGAACTCTGGATGTGATTATTTAATTAATCTCACGACCGTGAACTGAAAGATGATGTTTAGAAAACAGCAATTAGGAAGAGGGTTCTGGGTGTGTGAGTAAGTGATGTAATTAATTCCAGATGAAGTTTTCCCAGTGAAAACTTCAGTCTTTGTGAATTCACCCTCTGTTTTCCTATGTAGCTTTAGCTAGGAAAAAATTGGGGGAGGGAGAAACTAGCTTTATAGCCATTAAATTTGTGCTGATTTTACTATCTGCTGGCCCAGGGTGCACAAGACCCAATTCAAATCCTTTCTCAGCTTTAAGGGAAGTGAGCTTGTATCTCTTATAAAAGTAACCTAATCCCAGCATTACTGGCATTTTGCTGAGCAGTTCCTTGGACTGTCACCCTTTCTGTTCCTCGGGCTGCTCAACAAGCCTGAGACTTGTCCTACTGATGTAACCAGAAGCAGAACAACAGGTAAGGTTGTAGCGTAGAATTAGATGATGGCCTGTTACTGGAACAGTGTCTTTTTTGACAGATCTTTTCCAAGAAGATGTAGCAGTCTTCAGTAAACTAGAGAAATTCTTCAGACTGAAAAAAGCCAGCCTTTAACTTCTTACTCTAAGAAACCAAGATGAAGGTTGTAATGTTCCCTGTTTATATATTCAAGCTTTGGTAAGAGTTAAGGACTGACTGTTTTAACCTGAAGAAATGCTGATTATTTTACATGTTTTGGCTCCAAAATTTGTTTTTTCACTATGAGAAATGTCCCTTCTAAGAAAAAGAATTTCAATCCTGTTGTGCCTGGATTTACTTTTGCCAATTAACTGAACAAATGTTCTAAAATCACCAGGATACATAGCCAAAATCTCCTCTCTAGTAACTCTTTATGTCCCTTCTGCTGGCAATGGAGACCCTTTTTCTTTCAATCTTGGTCTTACTTGCCCTTTTTTCCACTGACATTTAGTTCTGGTTCCTCACTTCAGCTCTGTTATTTGAGGGTTATTCACCCCCTATTTCCCCTCCTCAGTAGGAGTCCTCATGCTTCTTGGGCTGCCAACAGCAAAGAGGTTGTAGCAACTCATCAGAGCCTCGGGAGAGCAGAACAAAGATGTTAGGACTGCAAGGCTGCTGCATGCAACTATCTTTGGCTGGCTTCAGTATGTCAAGCATGGGAGCAGGAATGAAAAGAAGGCCAGCTGTTTCCCAGGGACCACCCAGGGCTGAGCATGCACCTGAGTAAGTACACAATTATTCTAATAAGTTTTGAATTTACACAATTTCCATCTTTTTGTTCTCTTTTTGGTTCATCCCCTTATAGATTCTTTCCCAGCTACTGCTTTAGAAGCTTTTCTTGTGTTCTACAGTCAGCAGAAAACATGATAATAAACACATCTGTTGGTTTTACTTCATTGTGTTTACTTAAATGATGTGACTCCAAATGATGCAGTCCTATGGGGTGGGCTTTAATGAGTACATGTCTCTGCAGAAAAATCACTGATTTCATTTGCTGTCCTTCCTGTGGAAAAGCAGGGACTACCTCCGTAAGAAATGAAGTATGAACTATGTCCCAAATTATAGTGCGTAACAGAAGAATGTCTTGAGGACAATGCTTTCTACTCTGCACCAGACTTAATGAGACCCTTTTCTGGACTGATCTTTAAGTTTTTCCATCAAGATTATGGAAGATCTGCAGAAATACAGGCCCATCCATATGAGAAGCTTCAATAGGGGAGAGCAGGGACTCCACAATTCCCTGTGTTTCTCTCTTCCCATTTTGCAGTAATTATGGGTGGTCTGTGGGGGGGAAAAAAGCTGGAACTGCATCATGTCTTGCATAGGCATAATGTCAAAAGGGCCACAAGACCCAAAAGAAGTTCCTGCTTTCTCCCCAGCCCCTCTAGTTGGCTCACCAGGTTCCAGTTCTCCTAGGTGTATCTCTGGATGTGTGCCAAGACCTCAATGGGAGCAGGTGCCATGTCCCACCTTCTCCTTATTAGGGGCCAGAGGAAGGATTTGTGCATAGAAGCTCTCTCCAAGAGAGGGGACAGAATGTAGGACCACAGTCAGCAAAACCAAAGGAGAACTGTGTTTTAAACAAGTTCTTATTTGACCATCTTCAATCATGAAGCTTGGATATAACCTGGTGTAGATTATACCGTGCCTAGAATATACAGCATTGAAAATTATTGTTTCTGCAACAATAGATCAAATATTTCTTCTTTATAAAATGAACAGAAAAGAAAAAACTTTCAAAGATATAGTGAACTCTACAAAATTAAGGAACCTTTATGCAATTACAGTATTCCTTCAGTGCATGCTGTTCTTTTGCAACTTCCTTGCTCCTTTTTGACCCAGAAAGCCTAAGAGATACATAATTCAGTGGGTGTTCCCTGTGGTGTTCTAGATGCAAACGCAATGAAGAACTGTGGCAATGAAAGAGGCTGTAGGCTTTAATAGAAGTTAAGAAATTCATATAAGTTGACAGGGATACAAGTAACCCAGATTCGATCTGGCCTGCATACAAATTCAGCCTCTCAGAAGATAAGATATCTACATTTGTTCAGATAATAATCACTGAATAATAACAGTTAATGTCTGTACTCCTAACTCTTCCTTGAGAAAATGTCATGAAATCTGATAATAGATCAGAGACTATAAAACATGAAGTATGTACAGAAATCATGATGAAACAGCAAGGAAAACATGACAAATTCAAATTTCTAATTATTTGGTATTAACATTTGATCAGGTGTACAGATAGAAGTGTGTCCAGTTCTGGGCATCACACAGTACAAGAGAGATGCAGAGCTACTGGAGAAAGTCCAATGAAGGGCCACAAAGATGATTAAGGGACTGGAGCATCTCTCCTGTGAGGAAAGGCTGAGAGATCTGGGACTGTTCAGCCTGGAGAAGAGACGACTCAAGGGGGATCTTATCAATGTATATAAATACCTGAAAGGGGGATGAAAAGAGGTCAGAGCCAGGCTCTTTTCAGTGGTGCCCAGAGTCAATGGGCACAAACAGAAACACAGGAGGTTCCCTCTGAACAACAGAAAATGCTTTTTCACTGTGAGGGTGACTGAGCACTGGCACAGGTTTCCCAGAGTGGTTTTGGAGTCTCCGTCCTTGGAAATATTCAAAAGCCAACTGGGTCTAGGTGGCCCTGCTTGATCAGGGGGATTGGGCCAGATGCCCTCCAGAGGTCCCATCCATCCTCAATCATTCTGTGATTCTGTGAATTATAGCCCCATATCTCACTGAGGCTGAACTGTAGATGATGTGGTGGTTCAGTGAATGAGTGGAACGTTATGAAAAAATATAAGGCTCATTTTCCAGCGAAATCAACCACATCTTTTACACCCTCTTCTTCAGTGGAACTAACATTGTTTAGTAAAGAAGAGTGATCTGTAGAGCATTTTTCTCCCAAAAGCTAGAGAGTAATGTGGCAGGTGAGAGTGACATTACTTGTAGGAGGATAGTACTTCATATAGATATCCGATTTTCCACCCTGGAACATCAGATTTTATCTTGTTAGTAACTTCTATTATCATTGCTTTCATAGTGAAAGATTTGTAATGGAAATGCTGAAGCTGGACACTTAACATTTTGCAATGAAAATAGAGTCCCAGCCGTTAGGCAACGGCTCCAGCTCTGCCTTGCACACATCATGCTCTTCCACCACTCTTCCCGCTCTCAAAGATGTCATTTGCATAGGCATTGGTTTCACAGCACTAACTTAGTATTGCAATCTACGGATGATAAAAGTCTATAAGGAGAAATGGAAACTGCAGAGATAAACGAAAAAGGTAGGATTTAGTTTACAAGCATCGATGCATTCGCAGAAGACAGGCTGTAAAAGAGACAAAGAGGCCATACGCACTGTAAGCTGCCTGAGGGAAGTCATGGTCTAGTCTTTTCTGCATCTCCCCTGCGAAAGCACCATCCAAACAATCCATAGCCAGTCCTGAATTTTCCTTCTCTTATTTTTTGAGACTTGCTTTATGGTGCGGAAAAGCACTTCAAAGGTTTCCTCAATCTCCATGTGCTGTATTCTTGCAGAAATAATAAGATAAGTATTCCAAACCCAGTATGGGGCAGGGGCCTGGATAAAGGGGCCTGAATAAAGGTTGGAGGTGCACACTTTACAGGAAAAGGAAGGATTCAGACTTCTACTAACTGTGATACTCTAACCCCACTATGTGTGTGCCAGGATCTCTGTGTCTGCCAGTACCTGCATCATGGATTTCACAAGGCAAGTAAGAATATTTGGGAAAGTTTCATTTGTGTAATCATAGAAAGAAGGAAGAGTGAGTAAAGATTTTAAACAGAGATTTTCAAGTTCTTTAAAAGTCAGATTTCTCTTTTCATCCAGCTGTCTGCTGGATTTTGTCTTTATTTGAATTGGAAGCAGCAGAAGTGTGATTCTCTACACTGTGGGGTTGCAATTGCAGGATGCTGTGGAATGAAACCCTATGGCCAAGAACAGACTGTGCTGTGTGAAGGACTGAGGATGTTGGTGGTTCTTACAAATGAAAAAATTGTGATTGAGTTCCAATCAGGTGGTGCATGGCTTAGGTAAGATTTTCAAAGTATGCTTTGAACAGAAACCTACAGGCTTTCAGCTGGAGTGAACTGAAGATTTATACAGTGAAAAACAAGTCATTAGTCTTGTACCAAGATAAATGGCAGAAAGGAACAATGTCAAACTCTTAACATTTTGGGCAATATTTTGCCCTTAAGTTACAGTCCAGGGTGTTCCTCCTGCATCTCCAAGAGCACTAACTGGCACATTAAAAAATGCACATAATGGACTTTTATTTCACATAAGCCTCTTTTCCACTTGATCACAAAGAGAGTTTTAAGAACTATAATGCCACACAAGAGAAAAGGGCATCCTGTGATCAGTACCTAGAAACTGAATGTAGGTGAAGGAGAGTATGCACACAAGGAAATTGGGAGGAGTATATAATACCTGGTGGTATACAGCCTAAAGGTTCAATTTATCTCCTTATGTTTTGAACAGAAGCTGTTTTGAAATACGTGAATTAAAATGACATAAATAATCCAAAACAGATGTTAAAAAACCTAAAAAAACCCTGATTTAATAACGGACAGATAACAGATTGTATTGTCAATTTGATTAAATAAAATGTTGCTTACTTGCATTTTGTCTGTCTGGTTTCCACCCAAACTACCACCGCATTTGTCATGAAAGCACTGGTAGCAGAAGTTGGTCTTGTTTGACGTATTGGCTTGGAATATGGGAGACTTCAAATCAGTTCCTGGCTCTGTCCTAGATTTCCATAATCAGTGCATGCCTGAGTTCTCCAAAGGGTACATAGAAGTGATAGTACCAATAACATTGCCTTTGCCTGACCTGCCTTTACAGCGCAGTATTTGACACTGTGCAGTGTCTCACACACTCCAGTTGTGCTAATAAAAATAACAGACAACAATTTTATCATGCCCCTAATGTTAATGAGGAAAATTTCTAAGGTGCCACTGTAACTGAAGATAAATTATGATCATTATAAAAAAGTGCAGCACAATTTACACCCCAAATTGCATCTTTGATTCACCAAAGCTATTTTTCAGTGGATCACAATTTAGGGTCCGTTCAGTCTGGAATGAGTGTTTGCTGTAAATCCTCTAAACCTCCAGAGTGACATTAGCCCTGCAGGCATAGACTATGGACATCAGAGACAGTGCAGGCCCTGTAATGGCATTTGTGAGAATAATAGGCTATCCATCAGACAGTAATTTTCCTCACTCCAGGGTCCAAAGCTGAGAAAAGGTTAGTGCTAGAGGCCTAAGGGAAACTGCACAGCACAATAGAGTTCATATTGCCACATGATGGTTATAATTCCTTGAGTTGATAATCACTACTGTTGTTGATAACCATCTCAATTTCTGAGGAAATATTATAAAGTGAGCTCAAGGCTTGGCACTGAAGAAGTTATTTATTTTTGCAGAGATATTGTGTAGCTTTATCTGTTTTTCTGTTACAAGTGCTAAATTAAACATGATAAAGGCAGAATCTTGAACCCTTAGGCTTCTCTGCCAAAATGCAAATTTCCTGCTGCTTAGCTACAGCACCACAAAACTCTTTGTTGGGAGCTCTTCACTCTGTAGAGAATACAGAATATTTGATCTTCTTTCCATTGATATCAATAGGCCTTTAACTTCATAGACAGCAGAGGCAGGCCCATAATAACCTTGTTTGATCAAGTTTTCCTACCAAATTTTAGCATGGTATGATGGGATTTCTCTGCCCCTGGAACACCCCTAGACAATCAGGGGTGCACTAAGGAGCCCTCCCCAAGCCCAAGAGAGTTGTGATGGGCAGAACTGAAAGGCTGGTCAATGAAATGCGTAATAAACAGCTTTAACTCCTGGAGTAGCACGCTAAATTGATCTTACACCCAAAGTGCCTCGTAATCACTGTTACTCGTCACTGCTTCATCTAGCTGTTTTTTCCATGTCCTTGGAGACAACAGAGAGTAAAAAGAGTGAGTTTGGCAGTGAAATCACAGCTATTAGGTACCAAATGATCAGGGCAATTTCCTTCTTTCCTGTCAAATCTGGATCTACATGTTCAGGTCATGTCTCTCATTGTGGTCAAGCTGCACTACAGGATCTGGAGCCTGTGGGTTTTGTTTTTTCCAAAGACTATTCAAAATCTCTAAATATGTTTAAATCATTCGCTTTGCTTATGAATCCTGGGCATCTTTTTTGATTACTCATGTACTGAAATGTCTGGAATGGAAGCATTTTTTTTCACTTTGAGTTTAAAAATTATGTTTGGGCAATATTCCAAGCAAAGCCTTCAGAAATAAAAAACATAATGTTTTGAGTTTGAAAACAAGTTAGCTATCATGCTAAGTTGACATCAACTCACAAAAAGTTTAGCTCCAGTAAGACAGGCTCTTTGTTTGTTTGGAATGACTGTGGTTTATATATTAGTTCTAGGCATCTCTATTTCCTGAAGGTTTTGACGTGCTGGATTTAAATTAATCTATTTAGTAGAGCTGGTGAAATTAAAAATATGTATTTTTTGTTTGAGGGTTTTCTTTTTTGGTCCAGTTTCTTGCTTCTTTCATAACACTATTGTTATGTTATTTAAAAGCTCATCAGTATCATACAGCAATAAATGTCTTCAGCAAATCCATATCTTCTGTTTTTCACAGTTGCTGAGCCGTGGCAGATGTTTATGCAAAGCAAATATTGAGAACATAAAGAAGACATATTACAAACAAGAAGTTATTTGTGCTGCAGAATGTGTCATTTTTATTTTACTCTTGCACACTAGAGGTGATACAGACACACTAAACCAGAATGTACTTGGTCAGCAAAGCTTGATCAAAACATCTGTTGTCCATTCTTGTTTTGCTCCAATGGTTTACACCGTGCTAAGTGCATTAAAGAACATTTCCTTTTTCAGTGTATGCTGGATATCCATGATCCTATAGGCTTTCCAATAATAACATAGACTAAAGAGTCTTTTTATTTATTAATACTTAGATGAAAACACATTTTGGATGAACATTTATTTGGATTAGTCTTGTAGCAGAAAGCAACAAAACATTTATCTGCTTTTGGCTTCACCTTTGCAAATCTCTGCTTGAAAATATACACAAATGTACTTGACAAATATTCTTGGAAAGATCTATTAAGCATTTATTCTCCAAATTTAGCAGTTACTTTTCAGATGTGCGCATCCAGGATAAGTACTATTTCTATATCACAAGAAACAGCACAAAATATAAACACCATGAAAAGCAAGAAACTTTGCATAAATTTTATGTGTGAGCATTTACCATATATGCTGTTACAGCAGGTGCTGTGTCTTCAGAGCTGTCTGGGTGGGAGCAAACACAGTGAGAGTTCAGTTTGATTGTCGTCCTTAAGTACTGTTGTAACATTTGTACAAAGTATTGATGAAAAGAAAGATGTCACTTTCTTTAACTTTTGACAGCTCTGGCAGAGTAGATTTGAGAAATGTAATTTTGTCCTTCTGGTCTCTGACAACAGGATGGATAATCCCAATAAATTGTAGTACCGTGACTGTATTAAAAGCAATAAGATTTCACAGGTATAACAGATAAAATCAGTGCCTGAATTCTTCAGTATTTGTGATGGTAATATTCTTTCTCCCTGATGTTTTTGCAGCTTTGAGAGAACTCTTATTTCTATAAAGATGTCTGTTTTGCCATGAAGGACTGGATTCTTGTTTCCCTCCCCATGAAGAACTCCTGTAAATTCATCATTGACACCCATGCAAAGTAAGAGCAAATATGGAACACAGGTTCAAGCCCTTCCTGACACTGGATGGGACCTGCAGCCCTCCTGGTCCTTGGAAACTCAATGAGATTCAGTAGCTCTGCAGATTGTTTTGCAGATCTCATCCCTGGAACATTGCTGAGGGAAACGTTCAGCACCATTGAGGCTGCTCTGGCATGCAATGAGCAGCCTCCTACGATAATCACTCTTTGTCCCTGGTCTTCTTCAGGATCTCCACTGAGCCTACCAATAAGACTGACAGTGCTTTTTATTATGTAGACCATCTGTCCCCTGAAGCTTTGATTCCCATGACCTAACCCATTTTGAGTGGGCTGCAAAGCCAGCACGCACTGCAAGAAGCCCATCAAGACCCACAGCCATGATCCAGAAGGCAGAGCAGACAGTGTGTTCATGGAGCAGATTTGGGAAGTTCAAATTATGCCTCCCCACAGACACTCGCACCTCAAGTGTCAGTCAGCAAGGCAAGCAGCCCACCCCTGGCTGCCTTTTGTTTGCTGCAATTGCAGCAAATCCTCTCTGCAGATGTTCAGATCAAGTGCTGGAATGATGATTTCAGCTATTCAGAGCAGCAGGCTTTACACCTCCTTTTGCAATAGCCTTGTCAGAAAACTTCGTCCTCAGAAATTTCACTTTGGGAAAAATGGTACATTGCTTTTTTAAATTTTAGCCCTTGTTAATGATATTCCCTTTTGGTGGAAGGAAAAGGGGAGCACGACTTACACAGCTGAGCTGGCCTCTTCCTCTGACCTCCAGTGGCCAGCCACCATAGGTTCACAGCAAGGCTTTCCACAGTAAGTCCTGTCAATCAAATCCCAGTTTATTCAGTCACATATTCAAGAGGTCCTCAACTTTCTTTTAAAACCGAATGCTTCTAGTCTGCCTTTCTGAAAAAAAAATTGAAAGTTGCTTGAATCATTAAAGTTGTAAAACCGAAAAGCAAGTAAAAAAGACAAGTAAAGCATTTGCCTCATGGTTATAGATGTTTGGAACTGGCAATATTTGCAGCTTTTTACTGCTCTTTTGAGAATAACAGAGTCTAAAGAAATAACTGAACACCTGAAGATCTGAAACTAGAATGATTTTCAAGATTGCGTGTGGTGGTTAGGCCTCCCTGGGTCCCTTAGGTTGTGTTGATTTCAATGCCTTTAGCTTTAGTCTGGAGCTTTATTTACACTTCTAATTGCTCCTGGGTCTCCTGCCACAGTTCCCCTCACCCCACCAGTCTTTAATGCAGTCATGAGGGCTCACAAAAATGCCACTCATCTCCCATTAGTAAGGGTATGAAGAAGGAGGTATGGAAACATAGGAACTCCTCCAAAAAATCAGTAGGGCTTTTCTTCTTTCCTATCAGTACCTAAAAACTCTTGGCTAGGCATATATTGAAGAGCTTTAGTAGTGTGGCTATTGGATCATAAAATCTACTTTCTGGCCTACTCCTCCTATACTACCAACCCCAAAAGACTTTAAGCTATGCTTGCCTTTCTTCTTCATGCTTTAAAGAGACATTCGGTGGCATCTTTCTTAAAAGGACCAGAAGGATAAGGAGGGGGATGCAAGTGATGCCAGGAGAGGAGCCAGCAGTAATCAGGGGAAATGATCTTGCAAAGAGATCTCCTGTCTGTTACCACTAGCTGTGAGGAAGAAAGCAGCACTAGCAGGAAACGACCTGCTAGATTGTTTCTGCTTCTCAATCAATAAATAAAGGCTCTGAAGTTTCCCTGGAAGGTATTCTGCTGTCATTGCAGACTGTCTCTAACACATTCAAGTCAAAGTGAGATTACTTTCTAACAGCAGCCACTTAATCATGAGCAACAAAACCAGAGTCGTCCTGGCTACTTTTGGATCAGATTTTTAAATCACAGAGCAGATCGAGCTGCTGAACAATTCACCCACAATTCAAATGTAAGATAATTTATTAACATGGAGTCAGATCTAGAAAACAGCTATCTGAAATTTTTCCTTTGTCATGTAGATTTCTGCTTTACAACCAGTTCTTCATTGTCCAAGGTAGAGAAAGGCTCTCGTATAATGCCCTGAACACAGAATTAAATACTGTAAAATATGAAATGAATAGAAGTCCCTGGTGTCCTGAGTTTCAGCTTAAAACTGTTCACACAGCTGGTGATTTCTATTGACATTCGTTGCTTACTGCCTCCAAGAACATCCTGTGCAACAGAAGTCCAGGGGAAAAAAAAAAAAAAAAGAAAGAAAGAAACAAAAGAAAAAAAAGGTAGAGGAAACATTTAATCATTCAAATCTGCAGGTTATCAGGATTTGCTGTGGTTGCATATGTGGCAACAACAACAGTTTGAGAATCTCCTGGCCATTTAGTTTTGTTTCTTTGTTTAAGGTTTGAATAAATAACTCCTCAGATAAGTTTTCTTTGGTATCTCAACTCTTGTTAATTCAAAATTACTCTGACAGTTCTGTAGGATTATTTAAATAAAAAAGCTCAGAAGTTGTCTTTTTAAGATTGTGAAAAGTTTTATATCTTTCACTGGTGAAGTTGCTCGATGCCAAAAGAACACAGTCTAGGCTCCACAAGCAGAATTCAAATCTCTCTGGGGAGTATGAATATTTGGCACCTAATCTGGTCAAGATATCTATTTCTGGTTCCTCCTAAGGGACATTTAGAGCTGCAAAGTCATGACTCTACTCTGACTCACTCTATGACCCCTCTCTCTTTCAACGACACTGGAAGGTCATCAGTAAGGAATAGCCTCCTAGCTTTTGTATTCAAGTCATGTGCCCAACCTGATGGCAGTCCGATGATGCCCTCCTTCTTCTCTTACTCAATTTCCGTTAATTCTTTTTTTAATCCTGTGTAATGGATGGGTAATTTTATAGTTGCTTTTTCAATCAGACAATGGGTGGCCTATTCAAACTCATTCTGTTGCCCAGAGATCTACCTTTAATTTCAGTGGAAAAATGGCAGTTTGCACACACTGAAGGATTTGGGCCATCACTGCATCAAGTACAGACATCTGTGGAAGGCTGTAGAATAATTTACCCAATAAGTTATTAATAAGGATATTGTCTTTTATTTAAGTAATGTAAAAGAACAAAAACTGATCCAGAAGCTTTTTTTTACTCTTAACTCAGCTCTTAAGAGGTAGTTGTTTTGGTGTACTTACATGGCAATGATCTTTTTAGTATATTCTTTCACATCTTATTCTGGTTTTATGGTTCTTTAGAGAGTGATTAAGCCCTTTTTTACATGCAAAGGAAGCTTCAGTTACCACCTACCACCTACTGTCAGAGGTTGGGTTTATGGAAAAGAAGGCTGGAGAATTTGGTAGGATACTCCTAGGCTGTAAAAAGTAGTACAACAACCTGGAAGTTAAGCACTAAATTAAGGAATGAGAGATGCTTCCACAGACTGAACAGAATTAAAACCCAAAGAGAAAAATTAGTCAGAGAGCAAACTGCAGTCAGAATGTTCTAAGACTTATGTCAGCATTAAAATTCACTATGGGGTGGACTCAAATTTAAAATTGATCCCAGGCAGGGTAAGATGCTTCGTAACTGTCTTGTAAGATGGAGTACTCTCTAAATTTGGACAGATTCCATACATTGTTGTAGTCCCAGAAATACGAGTAATAAAAGATGCACAATGTTTAATTGCAGCTGGCAGTTAAACAAAACATGACAATGCTGTCATATTTAAATTGATGTCATTTTAAATGATTACATGGCAAAAGATTTCCTGCTGTTTATCTTCAGATATTCTGCAAAAATAAAGAAAAATAATGGCTCCCATGACCACGAGGCATAGATTGCTATTTTTTCCTTCTATTTACAACACAGACCATAGGAGGGAAATTATGCAAGGAAAGCAGCTCATCAGTTTTCAAGCCAGGGGTTTCAATCACAAATGCGGTGTGACAGCAGACATTTTCCTCTGTCAAAAAGTAACAAAGTAGCTCAAAAGAAAATGGGGCCTGCAAACACATTGGTAATTCAGGAAAAAAAGACTGAAGTAGGAGTCAGTGCTGGGGAAGCCTGAGATGTTGGTATGTGTGATGCATGCATACAAAATAGGAGTGTCTGGTCACTGCCATGGTTTTGGTTTTGATTTGTTGACCAAATGGATGTTCAGTGAATGCAGCTGCACTCACCTCTAATGGTCTGCATCCATCCAGTTCCTGTCCCTTTTGAAGGGTATAGATGTGCCTGCATATTTGGCAGTGCCAGCTCTTATTAAAGATGATACAGCCTTTTACATACACAAGAACTTCAAACTATCAGGGTGCCAGAAGAGCACGGCACCTTCTGATCTATACTGCCATGCTGGAATTAATGTATAGCACTTGCCAGGCAGTAGGACTGTCTGGGAATAATACTCTGGAATTCAATCTTCTGTCTCAAACTACTCCTCAAGGGCTTCTTCAAATACTTTCATGAAGTTCTACTATCTCCTCAGTAATGTTTGAGATCTCTTCAGTTACTTTCTTTTTTTTTGAACAGTACATGTCTCACCATGGGTATAAGTATTTACCTGGGAGTCTGAAATATCTATTGCTGTTCAGAAGACCTGTTGATTTTGTCATTTCTTTTTGTAAGCATCCTGTATACATCTGAAATGGTTATACACAGGCAGAAAAGACTTACTCTTGAGCCAATTAGGATGCAATTTTCACCAGGTCAAGCAAACTCATGCTCCAGAAAGCCACAGAAAAAAATGGGAAATCTCTTCCCTATTATTAGTTCATTTTCAGCAAATGATAGCATTATAATACCTCTTCATTGAAGATAATTAATTTTCTAAGATCTCGTCCCTCAATGTACAGCCAAAATGTCCTCACTGAAATGTAATTCTCATAAAGAAGGACAGAAAGGTTGGACGCATCTTTGTCAGAGAATAACGAGATTTCTGCCCGGGTAAACACTAGTACTTCTAGAATTTGATACCTGCTGCCTGATTGATTTCTACTTCAAAGTATTTGTACAGTGCAGTACCACACTGGGAAAGCCATACATCTGATCAGCTTCATGGTTTCTTTAATCACAGAAATAAAAAAAAAAGCATATCAAAGAGCTTCTTCTCCTTGCCAATGGACAAAATAGTTACAAAATTTGTTGAAAGATCTGATTATTCTCAGAGATCTGAGGGTAAAGAAACCACCTGCTCCCTCCTGAACCCAATATAGTGGCTACTCATGCTCTAGTGCAAAGCAAAGACTGCTTTTTGTTTTTCTCCATTCAGAGAGAAAATACAGCTTCCTCTCCATTCCTCCATTATTCTTTGCTCATGGACATTAGCTGTGGGGCCTTATCAGTCAACAGCAAAGCATATTGTATGATTCAAAAGGATGCTCGTTTCCCTGTGGGGAAATACAGGCAGTAACTGGAATGTTTGACTCAGTTTTCAATCTGCAGCAAAAGACAGCTAATAAGTTTTTTTAAATGTTTGGCATTTAGTGAGTGCTCCATGGCTAGAGAAGAAAGTAATCAAGAAAGAGGTCACAGTTTTCTCCTTATCCGTTGAGGCTGGGGTGTGGCTGTGTAAGTAAGCACACTGCCTTACTCTGTTGCCTTGCCTACCTGGTACAGGCCAACATTCAAAAGACTTATTTTGTAGTGTTGCAGTCTAATATTCCAACTGGACTTTTAACAAGTTACAGAGTAAGAAGGTAAACATCAAGCCTTTCCTATGTCTGTGACAAAATTAGAAGCTGTCTGTAACAGTTTACAAAGACTGTGTGTTGACCTAGTTCTCGCAATGCTCTCTGTACCACTGCATTGGCTTAGTTTACCTGGAAATGTGAAGAGAGAAAAAAAACAAGCAGAACGGGAAGAATGGACTGAGATAAGCCACCTCTCAGCAAACACTTAACAGTTGTTAAAAGACAATGCTAGGACAGGAAAATGCCTGGGGATTCAAAGATCAAAAAAACCCCAAACCCCCCCAAAAAACCCTGGCAGACTTCAAAAGGAAGACTTTCTCAAAATAAATATTCTTTGGTTTTAAGAAAGCTTTTTAGTTATTGAATACCCCTTGCCTCTGACTTCCAAAAGAAGAACTGCCAGGGCAAACATGGTCCAATGTGCTGTGTAAACACAACTGATAAACAGGACACTGAAGCAGAAGGAACAGAGGAACTGCAGAATTTTATCTTGGCTTCAAATGTAAGTGCCAGGTCAGAGACAGTCTAATAACAAATCAAAGAAGGTACAATTGAACAAAAATAGCCTGTAAAAAACATGGATTTGTTGGTAAACCAGTCACTCACTGCTTTTCAAATGAAGTCAATAATGTGAAATGGGATGACCTTTTACTTCATGATTTACAGCTTGAAAGACTGGTATATATAAAGTAATAAACATATTCTAGTGTCATAAAAAAGAAATCTATTTTCTATTTAGCTTCTTCATTATTGTGCCATGATAAATTTTTGCACTTATTTTGCTTCTAGTACACTGTAACACAAGAGTACATAGCTCTTTCAACAAATTGAAAACACCACCCAACTAAGACAAAAATAATAACAAGTCAGTTGCCTTTCTTTCACAAGAGGAGCCACCCCACAAGGAACAAGCATCATAAACTTCATCTCCCATCTGAACAACACTAAGGACGACTCAGTATAGTTCAACCCTCTCCCTCCTCCCCATTGTCTGTCCAGACAGATGAGATTTACAGTGGGAAGCCTTAAGAGCCTGAAATAACCTGAGATCACTCCTTTGCTGCCCATCCTCTTGTACCATGAAGTCATAGCACTACTTTTGTGACATCCCATTCATTTCCATAGAAAGAGATTGCCAGTTCACAGGCACAGGCTTATGGCTTCACTGCTACATAAAGAGAAGGAACTGATCTCTAGGAACAAAAACTCACTGGAAACAGCAGCAATAGACGTGGCTCCTGATAGAAATAGATAGATTATCAGAGTTCTTATAGTATGAGAATTTCCCTTTAAATTCCAGTTGACATGCCTGAGATGAGATTCATGGCTGCACTTATTTATGTCTTTTTAATTAGTGATGCATTATTCATAGTGATCCATACCTGCTCAAGCCTCCATTCCACCTTACTTCCTCTAACTTCTTCATTTTCATTTTTTCCTTTTGACTTTCACAAGAGATTCAAGTCACAAAGCAAGCATTCTTCACCGCCTTCCATCTTAATTTATCCCCTATCATCCATCTTAGCTTGCAGAATCCTCTCCAGCATTATTCATCCCTCATCTCTTTCAAGGACCTTTTACAGGTGTCTGTTTTAATCTTACATCTTATCTCTTTTATCCTAGTTTACCAAAGAGCACTAAGCTACGTAGAATGAGGTAGAGGCCAAAATGAGCTAGATTCTGTCCACTTTGGCTGTTTGGAGTTTGACCCAAATCTTTCAGTTCCAGGGACCAGCACTTTCCTTGGAATTCTCTTTCCATTGCTTGGCTGGATTGCTGTCAATTAGGGCTGCCTTCAGGCTGTTCTGAATTACAGTCAAGCTGCCACTAGCTCATGGAGCTATTTGGAAATGTTGAAACTGGCTGCAGCATAGGCTCACTCCAACTGGTCACCCACATCTTTTCAACTAGAAGCCACAGGACACTGAATGGAGAACAAATGTGAGGTCATTTGTTCTCATACTTGCTTACAAATGACCTACTGCCTGGTGGTCCTGTGCAAATGTCTCAAAACTATCTCCTCTTCCCAAACGACTGTGAACCAAACTGCCTGGTGTGAACTACACCTGTGCTCTCCCCGTGTGCTCCTTGGTTATAAGAATTTTTTCTGGTTTCCTTGTTGCAGCTGTTCATGCTGCTGATGAGAGCAGAAGTTCAACAGGACAGGACCTGCTGTTCTTTAAAATGAGGCCCTAAGTGACCTACCCTCACCATCAGGCTGTAGACAGGACAAACACTTTCTCTGAGATCTGACAGACTGTGCAGAAGCAAGGAACAAGAATACTGTATTAATGAAGCTTTGAACTGAGGAAAGCTGCCCAGTGGGGAGATGGTATGGGACAACACAGAATCAGACAAACATCTGTACTCCAGTTGAAGGCAAGAGGAAGAGGATGTTTATAAACCAGGAGCAGCTGCATATGACTTGTTGTGTCCAGGAGCCCAATACACCTGTCCCTGAGTTATTCACCAGGATATAAAGTCAGGGTGATATTCTGTGACACTAAGTTCAAGGCAAGACTAAGGTCTGGCTGTTGTGCTACCTGCCTTCCAGATGACAACCTGAAAATAGTTCATTGACAAATTAGATAGACTCAGGGGGATAGGGGTAAGAGCAGAAAAGGTGGAAAGCAAAGAAAGTCACAAGTTGTGAATGATCCACATTTCTCCTTTTGTTTCTCCTGGTGGTATGTATTTTAATACACTCAGTACCAAAAAGATTAAGATCTGTGGGAAGGTAGAACACATTAAAATATCACCATCCATAATTTTTGGAAAACAGCCTTAAACAGAGGATGAAATCGATACCAAAAGTAATCAATTCATGCACAGAAAATATGATAGTCAAAATAGACAAAGGGACCATTTTGATGGTTTATCAGTACACTGTTGAGTTGTCTTCTATGTAAAAAGCTGGACTCTGATCATATAAATCAGTCTCAGAGAAGGTAGTTGGACTACTTGTCTGTGTAAGGATTGAAGGTTTGTGCTGTACTTCTGTGGCTGACTGTTTTATGAACTCACTAATTTATCTATGTAGCATGAAAGGCTCACTGCCATTTTTCTGGCACTGTGAAAAGTTCTCATAACACCTTTTTACCTTATTTGTTTTTGTTAAAAGTTTCCATCTGCTGGTTTCACAAATAGCTTAAATAGTATGTCTCTGGCCTTGGTTCATCATACAGCCCTGGTGTGAGGCTGCATGTTCATGCCATGTCCTAAATAGCTACACTTTCTCTTCCTGAATCCTGCTGCCCATCTGGCAATGTGGTGGCATGCAGGATGGCTCCCCTTGGCCCACAGACAACCATTTTCATGAGGGAGCTGTGAGTAGCCAGCTGTCCTTTACCCAGACTCAGGACTCAGCCAGGTTGTACTTCAGTGTACCACAGCATGGCCCTTCCCCAAAAGCTTCTCACGCTTCAAGCATGCTTGAAGTTTTGCATTAAATGGACCCATTGTTTCCACATTACACTGTGCTGCTCTGTGTGGACATACTGGCCTGGATGGGCTTTGTGTTGTCTACAGCAACAAGAGCACAATCTGAGGGGTTAGATGAATGTGGTAGAGCTCACACTGCACCTGACAGTACATAGCACACAGGTTATACCACTGTTCAGACCACCAGTGAAAGTAGCCTGAAACAAATTACTACCTTCATTATGTCATTTCTGAGAAAAAATGCAGAGTTGTTGATGTTGTTAAGCAATCACTATTACTTTACTGAATTTGCCTGGAGCAAGCATTAGCAGCAATGCTGCACTATGCATTGACAGAGATACAAAGACGAAAAATTTCAAAATAAATAGTTGTCCAGACTAATTCCTCCTCTTAACAGCAATCTACAGTAACGTCAGAAAGAAGTACAGACCTGAGAGTGAATTAGCACTTGACTTACCTGTACAAAGGAATTGGGCACTGTTATGCTCTTTTCAAAGCCAGAAATAAAGCAAAGAGATCAAGACCAATGTTCTCAGTCTATGTTAACTTGCATCAGGTACTTGTGTTAGAAAGGATTTACCTGTTATATTCTCTAGACCTTCACTACAAAACTTGCAATACTTTTCCAGAAACATGTTCTTGAGAACTTCTTGCTACTCAAAACACCTTGGCTGTTCATCATTAAATACGGAAGCTATCTGCTGTCACCTAAAGCACCCTGTAAATACACTGCTATCAGTAGGAGGGCCTGATTTGCTCTCTTGTCTGTATCACTCATCTAAGTGATCTTCCATGACACTCTTAAGTCAGATTTTCTGTTTGGGGTCCCTACAGTTAACTCGCTTGAATAAAAGTATCCACATAAATGACCAGCTTCAGGAAAGTGTTGAATGTCTGAGGCACTGAGTTCACCTCAGGACTGCCCGAACAATCCCTTCATGGTTTTTGGTCATTGGTGTCTCAGTTGAGGAACATTAGGTATAAAGGGACATTTGATAAAAGGTGACTGAAATTACACAAAAAAGTAGAAGGGCCATGTGACCAGGCACAGCAGTGGATCCCTGGTAGATGGAAGCCCTGCTGAAACAGACATCTCTAGATAAAGAGCAAAGTCTGCTTTCTGCAACCTACAGCAGTTTTATTCTCCAAATCACACAGTTCAAACTGTGGGAAATAAATGTAGCTGGCAAAATTTGGGGCCATGACTTCTCCCTCTATGGGAAGCATTACATTTAATAGAGTATTTTTTTATCCACATAAATACCTAGTGTACCAATAACAAAGACCTTTATGTGGTAGGAATTAAGCAGTTCTAGCTCCAATCTCTGCCACCCTGTTGCTGTGGAGTTAATCCTAGCACAGGAGAAAAGATCCTGCCTTTTTGCTTTGTCCACTGGACAACCATCTTATATAAACAAACTGCTACCTCATTCCCACTGATGGAAAGTGGCCCTTACCAGTGATGCCAGAAGGGCTCAATTCAGCCCATGACAAAAGAACAAATGGTGTCAGCACATTTCTTAAGAATCTGGATGACAACATCACAACAACACATTAGCCTTGATATGGAAACACAAAAACTTCATTATAATTGTCTGACAGAAATGTGCACAGAGGCAGCTTTGGTTTCTGGGTCATGATGGGCACAATACAATATGTTCATAGCACAGACTGTGTTTTTTCTCTTCTTGTCCACTGCCAATGGCTTTCATTCCCTTTGACTTAAGTATCTGTATCCTCCTTTTTTATTCTTCCCCTCTGAGCTCTTCTCCTGTGTAGTTACCTTCAGCTTCACTAGCTCTTCAGTTCTTTCCATCCTCATCTCCCTTTCCTTCCATTTGGATAAATCTATTTGTCAGACCAACACCATCTTCCTCCTTCCTTTCATATTTAGAGTGACACTTATCTTAGTCTCCCTCCTTTTTTGCCATCTTTGATTTGTTTCTCAAAACTGCTGTTCTTCTTTCCATGAAGAATCCCAACACCTTCAACAAAAAAAGTAATAATGCAACATGATCTTCTTCATCCTACTTCCATTCCTTCCCACAACTCTTTCCTCCCTCCCATCCCAAGTTTTTATCCGGCTCTTTTTCCTCATACCTGCACTGTAATAGGAGCTCTGGTTTATGCCATTAATTAGTCTCCCTACTTTTTTCTTTCTTTTTTATCATGGTATCTTCACTTTCCTGTTGCTTTTCCCCCTCTTACTGCAAGGTTTATTGTCTTTCCTATATTAAAAGCACTCTTGACTTCTCCTTGCTCCTCCACCTACTGTTGTGTCTTCTTTCTTCCTTTCATCTCTAAACTCACTGAATAATCTCAGGTCACACATTTCAGTTCCCTCCTTGACTCTCCAAACTGGCTTCTTTCCCTTGCATTCATCTGCAGCCACACTTAACGAGGTCTTTAACAATGTGTTCTAATCAAAACTTTAGAGAAAAATACTCCATTCTTAGATATGCCACTGTTGTGGTTTAACCCCAGCCAGCAACTAAGCAACATGCAGCCACTTGTTCACTCCTCTCCCCATCCCTGGTGGGATTGGGGAGGAGAACCGAGAACAAGTAAAATTTGTGGGTTGAGATAAGAACAATTTAATAATTGAAATAAAAAATAAAATATTATAACAATAATAATAACAATGACAATAATAATAATAATCATGATGGTGAAAAGGAAGGTAACAAAAAGAGAGTGAAATAAAACCCAAAAAGGACAAGTGATGCACAATGCAATTGCTTACCACCCATGGGCTGATGCTCAGCAAGTCTCCGAGCAGTGATCCACTCCTCCTGGCCAACTTTCCCCAGTTTATATACTGGGCATGATGTCATATGGTATGGAATACTCCTTTGGCCAGTTTGGGTCAGCTGTCCTGACTGTGTCCCCTCCTAAATTCTTCTGCCCCTCCAGCCTTCTTGCTGTCAGGGCATAAGAAGCTGAAAAATCCTTGGCTTGGTATAAACACTACGTAACAACAAGTGAAAATGTCAGCGTGTTATTGGCATTATTCTCATACTAAATCCAAAACACAACAATATACCACGAAGAAAATTAACTCTATCCTGGCTGAAACCAAGACAGCCAGTCATTTTTGTCAGAGGCAACTCTAGTCTTTTTCCTTGCAATTGCTCTTCCTCTCACCACCTGGGACTCTGGTGTCCCCTGATCTTCTTACTCTCTTCAGCTTATCTGTCAGAAGCATGTCCTTGTCTTCCCTTAGCTCTCAGTGGGGATCCCAGATATGTCTGTCTTTGCTTCCATTCTCACTCAACTTTGTAACTTACCTCTGGTTAATCTCATCAATAGAGCACAAATTCAATTATCCTCTCAATACAGGTGACCTACAAATCTCCCTGCCCAAGACCTCTCCTTTAAAATCTTAGCTGAATATTATCATAGCACCAAATTTTTATTAGCTGCCATTCTGTTAACCCTGTTTGTGAGTTCTGTTCTGCATCAAACATTAACACTGTCTGTTCCCTGAAGGCCCATCATAGGGTATATCTTCACAATTTTTCTCTCAGTCAGTGTAATGTCTGTTAGTTCCCACTTCCAGCTGGTTCCTGGTATCACTTTGCAGCATTCATTTATTATTGGTTACACATATTGCAATTTAATTTTGCTGGGAGTTAAAAATCTAAATATTTTTAGAACTCTATTTAAACTTGCACATACTTATAAGTTTTCTTCCCAGCTGAGCTGCAATCTCTCTTGTATTTCAGAATAAATATGGTCTATTTATTAATATATTAAAAATGTACATCCTCTATCATTTGAAATACTGTCTCTTATCTAACTATCCAATACAAATACTTATTATCACATCTCAGTCAGTTCAATCTATCGTCATCTAGCTGGAGCAGATGACCGTTTTCCTGGTGCAGAGCAAAGCCTGTGCCAGCCCTTACCTTGCTGCCATCTCTGCCTCCCTCTTCTGTAGATGTCTTAAGTATTCTCACAGCCTACTGTCATCCTACCTGTTTGGTTTTGCTTCCGATCAGCTCTGAGCACTGGCCCTTTCATCATCTGTTTGTTCAATTTTGAAACAAACATTTCTATACATTCTGCTGGGCAACCCCTTACACTCAACAGAGGCAATCTATAAGTGCTCAAAGGAAATTAGTTTTCTTCTAAAAGCCACCTTAAAACATTCCTTTGTCAGGTAGTCTTGGGAAAAAAAAGTAAAACAGTGCTTCTGGTATGGTGGGGCTACTGGCATAGATCAATATTGCTTCATTGTTTCCCAATCTATTCATTGTGGTATGACCTATACTTGACTGAAAGATTTTTGGGTCAGGGATCATCTGTTCTGTCCTGATATGGTGACTAATAGGTGTTAGAAAATGGCATAAACAGCTACCACTCATTATGTACAGGAAGAGTAATTTTGACATGTTTTCCTGAAATGAACTGTCAACTTCTGTTAATACTATTTTTCTTATGTGGAGAAAGAGAAGACCAGGTTTTATAGCAAATTTATTTGCAATCTTTGGTAAAGGAAAAAATCCTTTGGTAAAGGAAAATTGTTCTCAGCAGGTTCCCCAAGGCAGCAATTCTTGATGTGCAAACACTGTTGATTAGAGACTGAGGGTACATTCCAGCCTCTGCCTCACGATTTGCTCAGAGGTGAGGAAGGCAGGACTCTGCTTATTTACAGTGCAAGCAGAGGTGATAATTTAATCTCCAAATCCAGTGACTTTCACTTGTAAAATAATAAATAGATATTTAGAGAGAGAAATGTTTATAGAAATGAAATAGCTGGATATTAGCAGCAATGTGGGTGTTTTTCCACAAGGGCAGCCAAATGTAACAGTCACCCAAAAATCTTTAGCCTCAGTGCTTTTCGTCATACTCAGTTGGTGGTCTCCTGACATTAATCTGTTGGGCTCTGTTCCAATAACTGGGATGACAGATGTCATGTTTTCAAGTGTGTGTACTGCTATGATCATGCAGCATGCACAGCAGATTCCACCAAGTATAAGCTGCAGAATAGGAAAGCTGAATCTGGATCTGTATTACTTTTTCAGATAACAAGAGCCGCGATTTCTGTGATTCATTTCAAAGCATATAAAATAGGTTTTTTTTCATTTAAACTCATTGAAAATAAAGTAGGGTATTCACTAGATTTCCAAACATCTTTTTCCACAGGATAGAAGTTTGAGGGTATACACTTCCTTCCTCTCCTGTATAAACCCCCAAACTAGTACCAATTAAGCACTAGTACCAAATACATACTACGTCAAGCAAACAGCCACACCACATACTTCTCTGAACTGATGATTCAACACTGGTCAAAAAGAAGGCAGAGCTGTGATGCCACCCCTGACACACACTGCTGAGCAACTCTTCTGCTGGTAAGAAATGTTTGTATTTCTCAAATTTAAAAAAAAAAAAAAAGTGAGGGAAAGGCTCTACATGTACCCATAGATGAGATTAGATCTATAGGTTGAGACTACTTCAGTCATTTCACATTCAGGCCAAGTGTCGGCAGTTCTAGCAGAGTGGAGTTCCAGCTCGGTGCACACACACACACTCAGATAATTGGTCTACAGAGAGAAGGACTATAATGATAACTTGATATTTCATCATCTTTGTTATTCAAATCATGCTTCTTAGTCCATCTTTTACATTACTTTCCATCATACCATATTTATAAATAATCGTGGTTTGTAAAATACATTTGATAGCAACTGGGATGTTTTTTAATTGGATTAAAGAACTAGTGCTCATTTTGGTGTTTCTCTGTGACAATTTCAGTATTAAATACTTTTAGCTTGGGATATCATTCATTTGAGTTCATGCTAAGAAAGACAATAAAGTTAAGTAGCAGCTGGTCATTAGAAGCTTATATATTTCATATTCAGTACACACGTGCCTCTTAATCCTAAATAAATTATATTAATCACAGTTTAATTATGTGGCTGCCCTATTAAATTAGAATTAGGGGCTAGAGTCGACAATGAAACTAGTCTGAGTTTCACCATCTGCAGATCAGGTTTTGTATGTTCTACTGGATATTTTTACAATATTGAAATTTTAGAAGTAATAATCACCTATGGATATTAAAACACCTCTGACAGCTGGCACTCATCCACTATTAATGGCTAACCAGGGGTCCCTTTCACTTGTAATTTAGTCATCATTTAGTGATTAATTATGGAAAAAAATATTTTCTTAGTAGAGTAAAAATGAATGGAGTTAGTTTCTGACATGGAAAGGTGCTGAATGCTCACATATTCCATTAGAAGCCTGGGATTTGCAAACATACAGCAGTTCATAAAAGCCATCTCTAAACAATAAACAAATGCTGAAGGTTGAAGTGGCAGAAGTGGGTGCATGTTCTCCATATACTGAAGGTCTGACCCTGACAACAAACAAAATTCCCATTCATTTAACTGGAATTTTCTTCAAGTGAAATCTGAAGGCCTAGATCATGCCTCTGTGTGCTTATAACCACCTGAACCATGGCTTTATAGCTCTCTGGAGACAGCCAGATAAAGATATCCATGCGGGAGAGGCAGATATCACTCAGGACCTCTGAGAAACCTGTGTCTTTCTGGAGAGGCAGATAGCGAAGAGACTGTACACCGTGGAGCATATCAGCTGGCAGTAAACATCATTTCAGATAACTGAATCCCATCCACATTTTCCACCTTGTATTCAAACATTCATTTTGGATGTGTAAAAATATATAAAATAGGTAGACCTTAGCCATCCTCCTTGGAAACTGTACCTTGAAAACTAGAGAAAATGTTCTGCACAACTTCACATGCTCAGCTGTTCATTTTGTGCACTCTTGCACAACTTTGCCTAGAATTTATTTCAACTTCAGTCTGGAAATGGAGTTGAAACTCCAAAAAACTAAGCTATGTGTGAAATATTTTGCAGAATTTCAGTAATTCCTGGTAGGAAATGAACCTTGCAGGTCAGGAGAAGAGTTCTTTTTCCCATCACTGTACATTATTTCTATTAGCACTCCCTGCTGAGCTATAAGTTTCCTTCTGAAGGGTTAACTGAACCTTGCACTGGTTTTAAATCATCTGTATCTGTAATGACAGGATACTGTTACATTTTGGTATGGAGGCGAATATTCTCATTTCTTGCAGACTGTACTTATCATGAAGGGAGAAACCAAACATAAATAGGAAGGGAAGTGTCATTACTCCAGCTCTCTTTTTCCATGAATTACCCTCAGGATCTCCCTGAGGCCAGGCACAGCAACTTTAAGACTGCCTAGTGACTGGAATAGGGAGGGAGAATATTAGTCTAAAGCAGATGAAATCCTGGAAACAAGGTACTTGGGAGAATCTTAATATAAAATAAAGTGCGTGGGTACAAAGCATTAAATTGTATGGCTGGGGATCTATAAACCTGCAGCCTTAGGAACACAAAATAAATGGAAGCTGTAAGCAAGGCTACAGCATCATTCAGCAAACGCTTGGAAGCCATTTCCATAGGAGAGCCAGAGTGCAATACTTAGGGAGGGCTCCAGCTGCACATAACTGCTTTTTTTTGTGTCTTTGGCAGTATAGCTTTAGCAGCCTGCCTCCCTCATTCCTGTTTGGTTGCTACTGCTTTGGTGGGTTTGTTAAGGAATCTTGTTTACTGCTTCCAAGTGCCAGATGATCTGTCTTCAGTGAACGTCAAATCTCTCTTACTGTCACTTCAGGTTTTGTCCCTCATATATGTGACTATATAATTGCATGTGGCTGCTCACACTTTTCTGTGCTGTTATGTTTTGAACCAAGGGAATGCATTAGAGCACATTTAACTTGCGATACTGTTTTAAGCTGTTTACAGGAAATTGATTTTAGATGGTCAGGTCATCCTGTAGCAAGATTTCCCTAGTATTGGCTACTTTGCAAATTTACTTGTTGGTTTGCATCTAGTCAATGGGCAAATCAAAAGGAAAGATGCAACCACATAAATGTATAGACTAATGAGAGATTTGGATAAAAATATATCGAGAAAGTATATGATTTACAAGAAGAATATGACACTGCTACTCAGAAAAGGCATGAGTTGCAGAACACATTTTAAACCCTTGCATGATCATGAAACTAAGATACTAATTGATATCTCCTTTTTGTGTGATATAGGGTACATTCATGACTTTCCATCTCTCGCTCCAGTCTGATGGACAGTCTTGGGAGCACAGGGAACACAGGAGAGGAGACGTGATATGTATGGAAAAGGATCCTTCTGGGTTAAATGGCTATTACAAGGTTGCCAAGGTTGAAGATCTCAGTTGTTTTCAGTTTTGTGTTGTTAAGTCCTTTTGCTGAGTTTGGTGGACATGAATTGAAACAAGACTAGTTTGCAATAGATGTGGAGAAAAACTGTTTCACTGCAAGGAGAAACCTGCATTGGAACAGGTTCCCAGCAAGGTGGTGCTATCCCCATCATTGGAGACCCAGCTGAACAAAGCCCTGAGAGCCCTGGCCTGCCCTTACACATGACCCTGCATGGAACAGGAGGATGGACTAGAAAGTCTCTGAGTCCCTCCCGACCTGAATTATCATGTGATTCTTTGAGTCTATGAATTGCTTCTTTGAGGTAACATTTTAGAAACAAGTCCTTTAGAAGGTTTTACATAAGGTACCCATAAGGTCTTGGAAGAAAAGCACAGACAAAAAGCTGGTAGCTTGAACCAAGGAGTAGTTACAGGTGAGAAAATTCTCTGTGTGAGGCAGGCACCTCTTCTCCCTTGCCATGGTTGCTCTTGTTTACCATTCAAATTACAAAGGGCATTTCCCTGTAGACCGGCAATTTAAAGATGCTGTTCAAGAAAAAGGTACTTTCTCTTCATATGAGTGTTCAAACACAGCAAAATCATTTGAGCAAGGAAGAAAACTCTGAAGAGAACATCTTTCTTTTAGTGGTATTTTTAAAGAGTGTCACAGCTATGATCCGTGTAAGGAAGGTGAACACAATTGAAAGTATGGTACAAAATTTTATTCTTACATGCAAAAGGACATCCATGAATCTTAGCTCCAGCTCCTGTTGTCTGATGGGGTAGAAACTCTTACTTGGCTTTTCAATCCGTTTTCCAGGGCCCAGATCTGCTCTGTACCTAAGACCCATCCCCAGCCAGGACACTAATTCAAAGAGCTGCTATTATTTTATGTGCTTGGTTTATAATCTTTCTTTCCTTCCCTCTGTCAATCACCTTTGAATGTTTATTAAAATTTTTATTATTATTACTTTTTTCACCATCATGCTTGACTGACTTAGTTTGAAAAGGCACTGTGCTATAGCCTATATAACTGGTATCCACTGAAAGTAGGGGGAATTAGCTCAAATCATAGAGAGGTCACTTAGCATGTGAGACATAGCAAGATCAGTGTCTACATCCTCCATTTTGGACCACTTGGTGAATAAAGATGGTGGCTGGATGGTCGCACTTAAAGAGTTGTAGTCAGCAGCTCAATGACTGGGTAGAAATCAGTGACAAGTGGTGTCCTTCAGTGATCTGTACTGGGACCAGTATTCTTTAACATCTTTGTTGGGGACATGGACAGTGGGATTGAGTGCACCCTCAGCAAATGTTGAGACACCAAGCTGAGTAGCATGGTTGATACTCTAGAGGAAAGGGATGCCATCCAGAGGGACCTTGGCAGGCTAGAGGTGTGGGCCCATGCAAACTTCATGGAATTCAACAAGGCCAAGTACAAGGTCCTGCACGTGGGTCAGGGCAATCCCATGCACAAATACAGGCTGGATGATGAGTAGATTGAGAGCAGCCCTGCGGAGAAGGACTGGGAGTAGTAGTGGATGGAAAACTGACTATGAGCCAGCAATGTGCACTGGCAGTCCAGAAAGTCAGCAACATCCTGGACTGCAATCAAAAGAAGAGTGGCCAGCAGGTTGAGGGAGGTGACTCTCCCCCTCTACTCAGCAATCATGAGACCCCACCTGGAGTACTGTGTTCAGCAATGGAGCCTCCAGTGTAAGAAGGATATGGACCTGCTCAAGCAGGCCCAGAGGAGGCCACGAAGATGATCACGGACCTGGGGCATCTCCCCTGTGAAGACAGGATGAGAGAGTTGGGGTTGTTCAGCCTGGAGAAGAGAAGGCTCCAGAGAGACCTTATAGCAGCCTTTCAGTACTTAACGGGGACCTACAGGAAAGAGAAGGAGAGACTCTTTATCAGGGAGTGCAGTGATAGGACAAGGGGTAACAGTTTTAAACTGAAAGAGGGTAGGTTTGGATTAGCTATAAGGAAGAAATTATTTACTGCGACAGTGGTGAGACAGACATTGGAAAAGGTTGCCCGCAGAGGTTGTGGATGTCCCCTCCGTGGAAGTGTTCAAGGCCAGGTTGGATGAGGCTTCAAGCAACTGGATTTAGTGGAAGGTGTCCCTGCCCATGGAAGGGGGATGGGAACTAGATGATCTTTAAAGTCCCTTCCAACCCAAACCATGCTATGATTATATGATTATATGGAAGTGCATGCTCCACGAAGAAAGGGATGTTTATATGCTTTACGAAAATATGGAGATGTGTGATAGAGTCTAGTTAAAAAGGCATCTATAGTGCACCCATCAACACAGTTTGAATATCCAGTAACACAAATCATTAAGAATTGGCTTCCTCAGTGTGATAACCCTATAGGCTAAACCATTTTGGACTGTAGTGGGTACTACCTCTTGTGCAATCTGATCATCTTCTTTCTGATCCTGTGAACTGCAAACATATTTTACATGAATGTTTTAGGTTACTTCCTCTTGTGGAAGATTTTCCACATGTCTCAATATTGAGGTTTATTGCTTTCCTGATCCTCTAGTGTAAATCCATCATTATCTGAAGTGTAAGTTATATGTACCGTATTCTGTAGTCACAGAGAAAAGAGGAATTTAATTTCCCTAGACCAGTTTTTTAGACAGTGCCTCAGGGACAGCACTGCTGAGTGGTGCCAAATGTGTTCTGTGTCCAATACCTAAAGTGGAGACTTCCAGTCCATAGGCTGTGAGCAGAGAGAGACTGTCAGTAGGAAAAAGGAAGGCTTTCTCAGTGTTCCTCCTGGTTCCAAACTAATGAACCCCTTAATTCTGCAAACAAATAAAGATGGGAGTTGCATATAGCAGGACTACTTATGGATCTAGAGTTCAATATCTAATACACGTTAGAAAGAATGGGCACATATCAAGAAATTAGCATCTACAGAAAGCAATCTGTAAATGCACAAATATTTTGAAGTCTCTGAACTTATATGTGCAGTGCCCTTCTTTCCACTAATTGAAATGGAAACCTGAAAAGTGTTAGCAGTTAGAATCTAATTCTGAGAATCGAGGAATTCCTAATTGAAAAATAGTTTTTCTACTTTAAGGTTAAATATATTCACATCA